>NC_061804.1:7748739-7853739 GCF_021462225.1 Girardinichthys multiradiatus
AGTCAAAGCTTGTACTTAAAATGGATACAATATAGACCAACACGTTTGGCATCTATGCATGGAAAGCTTGAATTCCTGAAATAAGAAATGTGTTGAGATCCTGTAAAAATATCTTTGTGCCATTTTCCTTGACTCTGTCCAAGCAGCTGCAGATCTTTCCCATTCCACAAAAATATGTTTTCTGTACCTCATTCAGGACTATAATCTTTTTAGTTCTGTCAAATTTGAGGATGTGAAGACAAGTTCACTCCTTTTGATATTTTGGTCTATTGTTTACATAGTAATAACAATGTTATCCTTTCTATCTCATCTCTTTAGCTAAACATGGAGAAGGACAACCTTTGCTCTCTCATCTAGTACCGGATCCACAACCGTCATCAACCGGGGAAGAGCACTCCAGGTCCGAGCTGTATCCCTGCTGCCACAGAATGAACATGCTGAAATCCAGTGGACTGAAAATTCCTGGCCGTGGCGCCAAGCATTCCAGCCCGGTGGGAAGGACCTCAGTGGGTGGAATCTCCAGCCCCGTCGCCCCTAAAGACAGTAAGTCACCTCCTTCTCCTGACTCTCTGAATATTTCTGCTCATCAGCAGGAAGTGGCTTTGAGCTTTTATTTGTGTTTCTGACGGACTCAGCCAAACACAGCAGTTGTAGGGTAAACACTCATGGACTTCACTTTGCATTTTCTGATGGGAAACATCTTTACCACCTCCTTGTCTACTTTCTAGTCCCAGGGTAGATCTCTTTTCCTCACTTGTTCTCCCGAGCAATCTGGGAGTACAAGGGGAGGTTTTTCCAGGTAGAGATTAAGACTAAAATTAAAAAATCTGATTATTGCAGACTAACCAACATCTGCTAAAAAAGTTGTAGACTGATTTTAAGTTTGATAAACTGCAACATCAGGATTAAACACCAAATAGGCAGGTTTACCTTCAGATTATTTCTTAGTTACAGAAGACAGATGGATTGTTTAGTCAGTTAAGTCAGAAGAAACAGCAAGTTCTTGCAGAATAAAGTCACCCCTGCAATGCATTGTTAAAATGAGTGAGGCACTAGCTCCTCACAGCGAGGACAACATGGAGTTTGGATGCCCTGCCCAAGCATCCGCTGGAGGCTTTTTCTGGGTACTTTTGGTCCAGAAATATGCATGTTAGGTTAAAATCTTTATCCGACATTGCCCTTAGTTGTGGTTTTGCCTGGATGCATAGTTTCTCTCTACTTTGCCACTTCAATTGACTGGTGAGCTTTCCAGGGGGCACATCGCCTTTTGTTTGTTGGCTGTTGGGAAAGCCCTCAATGGTGACCTAAAACAAACGTCTTTAGAAGAGATTTCTTATGAATATACAAACGGCAACAAGATGGACATAAGCACTGGTTATTAATATTGGCACAGTTTAACTTACTGGGCCGATACTAGTATGTTAAAAATCAGCCGATATCAATGTTATTGTTGATGCACTCATTCATTTTCTTACTTTGAGAGGTTTTCATGGGCAGGCACCAGGTTACGTCAGACTACTTTGCATACGTAGGTCCCCAGCAGGTCTGGTAAGGTCATGTGATCAGGGCCTGCTGATAGTCCTCATATTACAGTGAAAACAAAAGGAGACAGAGCCTTTTCCTCAGTGGCTCCCAGACCCTGGAACTCTCTGCCTTTGGCCCTGAGATATGTGGCTTCTTTTAGAAGCCAGTTAAAACTGTTTCAAACTATTTTAAAAGATACATTTTCCTGTTTTAATTTCGACTGTGAGGCACTTTGTGATCTCTGTATCTCAAAGGGTTCTATACAAAAAAGATTTACTCACTCAGAGGGCTGCTGTCCTGCAATTTTTGGAAGTGTATTAGCTCCAACAAGCCTGAATGCAATAATTAGGTCATTAGCATGACTCTGTAGAAGGTGATTGCATGCTGTGGAGGTAATTTGATTTATGTGTGTTGGACTGTGCCAGGGGTCTCCAACCTGTGGCCCCGGAGCTGCAAGTGGCTCTTTGGACCTTCAACAGTGGCTCTTAAAAACTTTGGCTAAAAATGCTGAAGAACCAACTAATGTTTTTAAATATAGATACAAAAACAAATGCAGGTTTTAGCTATCTTTAATGACATAATTGCGACTAAAGGTCAGCTGGAAACTAGGTGCTTTTTTAACATTATTTTCCACAAACAACAACATCCCATTGAAGAAAATGTATTCATCCTCTTTTTGCAAAGGTTTTGTTTTTCTTTGCTGCTCTCAATGAGTTTTATTGATCTAGACTGAGGGTAAAAAGGGTATTTGAATTGTAAAAGCTGCTGTACCAACGTAAGAACCCCAGACCCCCTGGCACAGAGTATTGAGACCCCTGCTCTAATTTCTCATAGTTGTCTAGAGCTCCAGCACACACACCTGCAATTAAATCGTTTTTTATTTTTCCAGAGATAAAATTTTTTTTTTTTAATATTACTAAATACCTAATTGTGTGTCCTAATTAGTTAACCTGGCTGTAGATTTGCAAGCTTGGACCAAACTGAGTCATCATCAGGACAATGATCCCAATGCTGCAGCGGTCCAGTCAGTGTCCAGAACTCAACCTGAATGGATTGCTGTGGTGGGACGTTAAAAGAACAAATAAATGCAAAGCAGGAGCAAAGATTTGTAATGTGCCTAAATGATTTTGCTGAGCAGAAATTCGACAGTGAAGCTACTGGATAAATCTTTCAATTTGCTACACCAAATTACACCCCTGTCTGCATAAAGTAAGCCCAGCTGTTCAGAGCCACAAATGCAACCCTGCTATTTATCCTGTTTAGTTGTAGGTCACATGACAGGCCTGTTCTCACCAGCTCCACATGCATTTCTGTGCTAAATTACAGCCCTAAGCTGAGAGCAGGAGAACGACCGCCCTTCTCTGGCTGACAGGAGGCTCGGCTCTCATTAGCATCAGCGTGCATGGGGGGCTTCTTCTAGATCAACCACAGCTACAAGCGTGTCGGGGTTCATGCTGATTCCAGGATTTCATTAGAGCACGGAGCTTATAGCTTTCCTAAAACTCAACTGAGCAATGTTAGGCGATATTATGCAGATATGTTCTCACTTTAACTGGTTTTAAGTTGCTTCCTTCTTGTTTTAGTTCTGAGGTGTAAAAAAGGAGACTTCAGCCAAACATGTCTGGCTTCAGGCTGCATGGCCTATAAATATGTGAGCGATCAGAGCACAGGAAACACATTCTTTCACTGGTTCATTAGAGCCGCCTAAAAGCATTTAAAGGCAGAAAAAAACCAACGTTGCTTCCAGTTATCCATCCAAGTCTTTTGTTTGGCCTGGAGATGATTTCTCTGCAGAAGCCACAAGATCCCAAAATGTGTCTGAATTTAACCAGCAAGCGTCCATTACTGGCTCAAAAGACTGATCCTTTAGGATTGTAAGCCTGCTGCCCTGGGCCTGCCAGCTGTTACTGTAGGTGGCTGTCTGCTTTCCCACTTTACTTCTCCTCTCTAGTTCTCCCATACTCCCAAACTTTACTCTCTTCCTGTTTACAAAAGAAAACGTGCATTAATGATGGATTTTGTGTTGATTTATTTTTCCTGAATTCCTCTTTTTGAAAAGTGAAAGGTTCGATAGAATAGGGTTCCAAATATGCTAAATAAGCACTAAAACATGATCCAGTGGCACATCTCTGTCTACAACTAAGAGATATTTCTACAGTCATGCAGCATACAGCCATAAACACCCTTTTTTGCCACGAGTGGACTTTATTAACATGTACCAGACAGCAAATGGGAAGAGAAAGAAGGGGTGGAAACAGGTAGCAATGGTCTCAAGGTCGGGAATCGAACCCACAGCTGTGTCAAAGACTACCCTGTGTATATAAGGGGGCCCGCTCTACAGCTACACCACGCAACGCCCTGTAACATCATTTTTATTGCCTTTGCACACCTGTGGTTACTTCACACCGCATGATGAAAATCAAGCTGTTTCACTTTTTATTGCTGAGCAGTTAGATGGAGACATCATTTCCTGCTGTGTTTGCACAGGGGTTCATTCAGCCTTTATTCTGACTTGTTGCTGGGAGCTGGCTCAGCAGATCCTCTGTTGTATTAGAGACAGAAATTTGCTTGTGTAGCCGCTTTGGATGGTTTTGAGACAGTGCGAAATGCAGTCCCTATGTGTGGAAATGGGTTGTGAGATAAATCATCAGTTTGTCCTTTATTAGCTATGTGAACAACCCCGTGACAAATCATAGTGCAGTTTGCACTATGATCTTTAGTGGTTTTACAGGCTAATAAGTGATGAGATGAGACCTTGTGCCCTTCATTATCTACTTACTACCTGAATTGGCTAAAAACTCACAGAGGGATTGGTCTTTCCTGCAGCAGATAATCTTCACAGCAACCCGGCCTCGTGCTCTGAATCTCAACCCCCTGCTTGTTAGTTTTAGCCGGTGTGACTGTCAGAGGGGCCACTGTGTCGGAAGCTGGCCGAGTTTACTTTGCTAAATTTAAAGACCTAGCTCAGCCTCCTGAGGAAGCTTCAGGCTTTCCTTCAGCTGCGTTTGATGTGCAAATAACAGAGCTGTGCCACCTCTCGTGGTTGTGCTTCTCCAGAAACTCTGGAAAGACGATTTGCAGCAGAAGGATCTCAGCTGTAGATGTAGACTGATGCTTTTGTTGACAGTCTGAAGTTCAGCTATTTCCTTGAGAAAAATGGAAGGATGGCTTCAATTTTCCTGGCAAATACAGTGTCCTCAGCAGCTACTGTCAGCTCTGGTAAGCATGTGTAAAAACCTTCAAAATCATTTAATCTTCTGCTGCTGTAGCGTAATCTCACGCTGAAAATATCAGACAAATACATCCTTCGATTTGAGTATGTCTATTCAGTGGTTCCATCAAGAAATTGTTGTTTTTGCTAAATCACCAGGGCTACAATTACCCTAAAGCTCTAAATATTTCTACAAAACAAACATTTCCTGGGGTATAAACATGCAGTTACACAGGACAGGTTCACTTCAAAATGGGAAAGACAAGAGAATATAGTGTTCAAGTGAGGCAAATGTGTGTTGATACTTATAAGTCTGGAAGTAATCACAATGAAATAGCTACTCGCTCATATCTGTAGTCAGAACAAAAATGAAAACATTTGACAGAAGGTCTGTTGCAGATCTCCTGCAGTCATTTGATGAGGGTCCACCAGTACGCCAGTCTATCAGAGTGCAGCATAGAGACATACAACCATGCACACTCATATTCACACCAAAGGGCAACTGAAGGTAACCAATTAATCTAACATGCACGTGTTTGGACTGAGAGAGGATGCCGGATTACCAGGAGAAAGCCCACGCCCACATGGGAACGACATTCAAACTACATGGAGAAGGCCCGGCCCAGCTCACATCAAATTCACATTGCGTGGTACTACCAACTGCACCACCATGCAGCCATTCAGAAAACATGTCACTGCAATAGTATCGTTACCTACAGCGATGATCATATTGATTTCAGTTAACCCACTCACCCTCACTGATCTTTCTTTTCTGTCATCATGATGTTGGAAGTGTGACAAACAAGGCAAAAACCCAACTTTATCATGCCACCAAGTAGAGTGAGGTGGATGGTAAAGGATGTTAAAAAGTTAGAGAACTGCTCCCACCGAGTCTCCATAACTACCAGTTGATGCCATCTACATGCTCACTGGATGTTTATGTCTTTCCTTTCTTTGACCATCACAAATGTAAACAGGTGGACTTACACTGGGACCATGTTCAAGATTAAGCTTTTCAAGAACAAGTCTGACATGAAACACAGGATTTTAAAAATCTCCTCATGCTCACTGTAAAATATAGTGAAGGAGCTCTCATGCTCTTTGTCTTCCAAGGCTCTGGAAGCCTTGCCAGCATGCATGGCAAAACGAACATTAAAAAAAAAACTGGATATTTTAAATCTGGTCGCATCTGACAGAAAACTGAGTGTATTGGCTCTTTCAGCAGGATAATGATCCATAACAAACCGTATTGCCAAATCCAGACACAGAATCAACCTTCTTCCATGTTCATCTCTATGTTCAGACCTGGTTCTTTGGAAGGAAAGACCCAGGAGAAGCCAGCAGTCCGGATGACCTAGAGACATTATGCAAACAGGAACAGTCAAAGATCCCCTTCCCTGTAAGCTCCAGCCTTGACTGAGGTCTGTCCAAACAAACAAATGGAGATGTACAAATTATTAACAGTCATTTCCTAAAATGGTATTTTCCCCACTGTATAAATCTACTGAAATTAAAGTTTTGATCATTTTTGGCTTGATTAGTTACTGCAATAAAATAAACACTTATTTTAAGGCTCTTTACAAATGTTTTATTGGTCGACAGTCTAATAAACCACTTGAGCTCATGTGATGCAAAAATTAAAAACCACATAGCCTGTGGCAGAATAAACCAAATACTTCCATCTAAAAAGGCCAATGCTTCCTCTGATCCTAAAAATAACACATATTCACCGTTCATTTGATTCCTCATACATCAAAATGTCCCACAGCACGATAAACATGACATTTTAGAAAAAATTAAAAGCCTCATTGTTTTAACAGAAGACCTTGAATATCCACATTTGTCATTTAAACGTTGGTCATGACACACATAACGTTTGTGCAAAATGATACTGGACCCGGACGAGGGGCGTTTAAAAGCAACAAATTGATCAAAAGTCGAAAACATTCAGGCTCAGCCACCCAACACCCCCTCCATCTGTCGCTGCTGAGCCGTCCACAGCTGCCACAACCTCTGCTGAAGGCAAAAACACAGTCAGGCCTTTCCAATAGAGATGTCCAAGCAAACATTAAATGACTGAGGGCGGTGGTCACTGTTGAAAATGATCATAAAATGTGGATTTAAAGAGAGAGGAGGGTGTGTGTGTGTGTGTGTGTGAGAGAGACCAAAGCAGTGAGAGATAGGGGGATAATTGGTGGGGGGAGGAGGAGGAGGAGGTCCGGGAGGAAGCTGTGGAGGTTTCATTGTGCACAGTCGATGAATAGTGGGATTCAGATGGTTGTGGGAGGTGGCCAAACACAATAGTGAAAGTAAAGGCTGTGTATCCAGTCTACCCTTTGCCAAGGATCCTTTTGCCCCAGCCTCTCTGTTGCCTAAGAAACCCGGATCATGGTGTTAGCTCAGGTTTTAAACGCCACTCAATCTGTTCTGGCCTGGATTTTAACCTACAAACATCGTGCTCTTAGACAAAAAAGGTGGATTTTGAGTTGTGCTTGTATGTTTCAGAGCAGCATATCCAAACTGTACTACAATACCAATAGTTTGAAGTAGTCCTGCTTTCCAGAGCATATCTCCACCTCTCTAGACTCTCTTCCACCTGCCCCCGCATCTCACTTCGAATCACAGTGGTGTCCATGGGGACTGCTCCCTGACCTCCACCATCATCCTGTCCATCAACACTCCAAACAAGAAGGAGCTCAGAACTGATCCCTGATGTAATCCCAGCCCTTATTGAACCCTTTTGTCCATCCTACATCACACCTCACTGCTGTCTCACTGTTCTTATACATCTCCTCCACCTTCGCCACACACTTCTCTGCCACACCTGACTCTCGATATTACAGTTCAGTTCACAGTTGATGTTTGTCCTTTAGATCAAGGTTTGTTGAAGTTAGTCACAAAATTGAAACATGGATTGAATTGAAACTACGTTGCAGAACAGGGACAGCTGGTACACTACTTCAAGCGTTTTACCTTCAGTAGACAGCGGGCATAGCTGCTCTCTTTGAAGAGCCTATCTCCTTAACATAACCTCTGTATTCCTATGCGCAGACGTAGCACATTTTTTATGTCATCAGTCGGCTGAATTCCCAGTCATTTAGCTCTGCAGAGGCCTGGTAACGAGATGTTTATTTGATTCAGGTGTGTTGGGGCAGGGCTGCACCTGAAAGTTGCAGGAGCTCTGGAGGACTGGAGACAGAAACCCCTAATTTATAGATAGAGATCTAAATATATACCTAATGATCTTTGTAGTATTGAGATATACACTAAAGGTGAATTAACATTTTGTCAGGGCTGCATGGTGTCACAGGTGGTAGCACTGTTGCCTGGCTGCAAGAAGGTCCTGGATTCGAATCCTGGCCCAGGGTCTTTCTGCACGGAGTTAGCATGTTCTCCCCATGCAAGCATGCGTTCTCCGGGTACTCCTGCTTCCTCCCACAGTCCAAAAACATGGCTGTCAGGTTAATTGGTCTCTCTAAATTGCCCTTTGGTATGAATGTGTGTGTGTGTGTGTGTGCATAGTTGTTTGTCCTGTGTGTCTCTGTGTTGCCCTGTGATGAACTGACAACCTGTACAGGGTGTACCCCATATCACACCTAATGAGGGCTTGAGATAGACACCAGCTCCCCTGGATGGATGGATGGATGGATGGATGGATGGATGGATCTAAATATCTAGATGAGGTTTGTCTACAAAAGGGATATCTGGACATAGTATCTTAATACCTTGATTGACTTTATGAAATTAGGGTTGCATCTGGCATCCAAGTAGATGGGTTGCTTTAATAAAAAATGAACCTGTGTTTGTATGACCTTTAACCCTTTGGATTATTTGTATGGGTGTGTGAGTAAGAACACCTTTTTGAATCTATGCCACAAAGAATTAGGGCAGTTCTGAAAGCTAAAGGGGGTCCAACCTGGTTTGAGCTAGGTGTTCCTAACATAATAGCCGGTGAGGGTAATTAATTAACAGAGAACAGACAAATCGTTTTATAAACTTCATTACCCAGCTGTCCCTCAGGCTGCAGAAACCATCTGCATAATGGGAAACCACATAGTGACCCATTTTGAAAGGCATGTAATTTAACGAATAACTGACTAATAAGGAACCTGAGTGCCCCCATGTTTTCTCCAGATTCTGGCCCAGTTTATTTGACTAACCCCTTTGAAGATATTTCTCACCATATCATCACATTCTTTCTTTACAAGAGTTGTTCCCATCTCCATTTCTGTCTCTTAGAACAACATATGTAAGCAACTGAGGCGTTTTAGACCCAAAAAGCCTCGGGCCTCTTGATGTTACATAGAACCTGGATTGGCACCAACCACTATTTCTGGTCACACACTAGACAGGGAATGCTGTGCACCAGACCGCATGCTAATGGTACCTTTACAGACCGCTGTGTAAAAACAACGCTGAGATGCCGCTCATCTATGTGTCAAACAGGCAACATCCCCGGCAGCATGGCAGGGTTAATCACCAGCATGTCACTGATACCGTCTCTCTGACCCACTTTTCACAAAGAATTAGAGTATCACCTCATCTTCCAACTGCACCGTGTGCTGAATGTTGCCACGCATGCAGTTTTTTTCCTGCAGGAATGACAGTGAAATGGGGGGAGGTAATTTCGCAGAACAATAAAAAGAAAAGGACCAGATGCACAGATAAATGATGTCTCTGTTTTTTAGGCACCCCACTGAAGCCCATCACTCCAGCTAAAATCTCAGAGGAAGGCGATGATGTTTTAGGAGACTACACTGTTGGTGAACAAGTCTGGGTCAACGGCGTCAAACCTGGAGTCATTGCCTACCTAGGGGAGACCCAGTTTGCCCCCGGACAGTGGGCCGGAGTCATACTGAACGACCTAGTTGGCAAGAATGACGGGTCAGTGGGTGGCGTGCGCTACTTCGAGTGCCAGCCCCTGCAGGGCATTTTCACGCGACCCTCGAAGCTCACCCGACAGCTGGTCGGTGAGGGAAGCGATAGCCACTCCACCGACTCTGCCCAGAATCAGACTCAGCAGGGGGGCACCGGCGCCCCTGCTGGCCAGAGGGTGGTGGTGCCGCTCAGAGAGGGCCTCCTAAACAGCGCAGTGAAAACAGGCAATGAGTCGGGCTCCAACATGTCGGACAGCGGGTCTGTGAAAAAAGGTGGAGATAAAGACCTGCGAGTTGGAGATCGAGTTTTGGTGAGTAATTAATGGTAATAGTAAGTAAGGTGTTGATTTCAGGGCTTATTTCTTGATTGGCTCCCTGTCAGTCCATTGCAGGCTTAAGCTTTTGTGTTGTTCCTGAACATCTGACTGACGTTCCTTTTATCTGTTGGTAACATTTTTGGTAAGTGGTTAAAACTAAACAATAATCCTGAACAGATATCCACACTGGTTTTGGAACGGACAAAGCAGGTTAATATTAAGCTTCTGGACTGGATCTGATCATGAACCTGGTGAAGATTTTCAAGTTGTGATAAATACAAAAAAAGGAACTTGGTTATGAAAAAATATTTGCTTCTCCAGATACTGTTTTTTGTCCAGTTGTTTGAATCAATGGTGTCCAAATTCTTTACCTCATGGGCCAATATCGTCAATCCAAAAGCCCAAAAAGTCATAAAAAAAACCCACAAACCCACAAGGTCCTGCTCAAAATTAAACCAAGCATGCACATTTTAACATAGCATACAATAATTTAAGTTAAATAAATAAAGTAGTCATATTTTTTAATGAAAGGGGTGTGTCAATAATTGTGGACCAAAACTTAAAAGAGGATTTTGCATGTTTGCCTTATTAAAAGAAAGGCATCCAATTTGCATATTCTTTAGGCCCAAATGAAAACATTAGAACAAATATAGTCTATCCTGGGCAATAAGAACAGGATTTGGGTCCCTTCGCTGTTTTAAAAACACTTCTTATATTTAGCCAAATGAATTAATTAAAAGCAGATTTGTGTGCACCAAAGTCTGCTTCCAATAGAAGTCACTGGGTAGATGTGGTCCTATTTACTATGACATTAAAGAAAATGCTTAAAGCTTGATTTGCTGAATTACTAATATTTTGTAAATAGGAAGATTTTAATCTGTGGTAATTTTGCCCTCATTAAAATGGCCTAAATTAATCAATCAATCCATATATTTGAACCTTTATGTACAATTTTGACCCTGTTTCAGTGGGAGAAAATCCCCATCAGACTTGTTTTTAATTTAGAAATAAAATGAAGGTATTTGCTGTATCACTACTTCGCCCGAAAAAATTAGCTTTTTACTGGAACTGTAGTGACATTACTATTTAATATTTGCAAGTTGTTTTTAGCCCCACATATTTCATAGCTGAAAGTGATATTTCATGCCTATTTGTAGCATATGCTTATATACCTTTTATGCTCCTTCACAAACCCTCCCCAAACTGTTTAGAGTGTTGGTTCAAAGGTCGCGGTTTATCCCATGGGCGTCTGTTAGTGTACACAGGGTTCCTGCTCTGATAAATTTGACCCCGGCTCACTTTGCTTTCCGTGTACTGATGGCCACTGGAGATGACTAGCACCTCCACGCCAGTCAATAAATCACTTTGGAATACTTTCAGCACTTAAGCAGAGAAGCATCCGCTGCTGACACATTGATCAGCGAATCCAGCTATTTCTAAGCCTCTCCCAGTGTAAACCATCTGGCTGCGGCGGCTCAGATCCAGTCGTCTCAGCCTCCTCTGAAACACTGCCTTCAATATAAGGTGAAATGAGCACAAACTCGGATTTCACGCCGTGGACACAAAGCCGTTTCTCTTGTTTTGGTATCAAATTATAAAACGGTGGCAGTCGAGGGACACCCTGAAGAGGAGGGAGATTTGGCAGTTTTTCAGCACTTAGTGGGATCCTTTCTGAATGATGTGAAATTGTAACTTTTTTTGATAAAAGAACAGTGTGAGTGTTGAGGATTCAACATTGAGAAAGCCAGAGTTAGTTTTATCATTACATTTTAACCCTGATTCGTTGAGACATCTCCCGGCCAGGCTGACAGTAACTGTCTCTGCCTAACGTCTTGTGACACCGCAGTCTTCCTCTCTCGTCTCAGCAGTTTCGCAAAACACAACAACAGGGCTTGAAAACATCCCCAAATTCATTTTTTTCTCTTTTATATGTATTTTAATTTTATTTGTTATGATGTAACCTAACCTTTTCACCTCAAGGTTCTAATGACTGGTGGATGAATAACATTTGATCAGTCTATCACGATAAAAACCCAGATATACTGAGAGGTCAGGCATTTTCCCAAAAAACAAAACAAAGATGTCAGTTCAACTTAACATCCGATGCTTTTGTAAAGTGTTTAAAACCAACATGTTAGTTAATACTGTTGAGGTTTGCATGGGGAGCTTTCTGCAGGAGGAGGAGATACATGAGACAACAGCGTACACAGACATACTCAATGGCAATTTAGAGTCTCCAATTAGATTAGAACAGACTAGAAATAACCTTTATTGTCCCACAATGATATTCAGGTATATCAGCAGCAAAGTGAAAGGCAAGTGGAATCTGATCTGCGATGGATCTGCGATGATGCTCTTTTGCGCTCCTAGGATGCATCAGGCTTTCACTGAAGGAGCTTGCAGTTCTGCAGCAGCTTTATGGATGGGGTAGGAGATATTGTCCAACGGTGATGTTATTTTTGCTAGAGTTCTTCTGTCTCCCACCACCTGCTCTGGGTTGAAGGGGCATCTAGCACAGAGCGGGCCTTCCTGTTGAGCTTCCTGTCGGCTGTAGATAAGCTGCCGCTCCAACAAACTACACCAAGATGACTGATGCCACCACAGAGACAAGAAAGGTTTTCAGGAGCAACTCCAAAAGATCTCAGTCTCCCCATCAGGAAGAACCTGCTCTGACCCTTCCTAAGGGTCACTCCTAAAGAGCATCAGTGTTGTGACTCCAGTCCAGTTTAGTGTTGAGGAGAACATCCAGGTACTTATAGGAGTCCACTATCTATTAACCTGACGCACCATCATAAAATAACTAGAAGCTTAAACTTGTCAGAGCGGTTCATGTGATGACCTTTTCATTGAGATGCACAGAGTCGGCTGGTGACCATGATTGGTTTTTATGTTGATTGGCTCTGACCAGTCAGAAACTCTAAAATCAGATCTGTTCCTGCTCTGTAAACACACGGCATGATCACCCATTCATTTAGACTGCTACAACAGAAAGCTGGTCTTTTCGCTTCTTTGCCATTTTCTTTTCAAACATGCGTTTCTGTGACATGTTTGTGTGGGTCAGGACCTGACCTTCGGGTGCCCGGTGCGATGTTGCTGTTTTTGTGTGCGACGCACTTTGCGTGCAGGTGGCCTGTTTTTGTGTGGGTCAGGTGTAATGTTTGGTTTTGTGCGCCTCGGGCATGATGTGCGTCGGGGTTGTGTTTATGTGGGTCATGTGCGATGATGGCCTTGTGCGTACCTTCCGATAACATCCTGCAGGAGCCCTGCATTAGATGCTTGCAGAAAACATTCAGTTAGGTCAGGGATGGGCAACTCCAGTCCTCGAGGGGCAGTGTCCTGCAACTTTTAGATGTGTCTTTGGTCCAACACACCTGAATCCAACGGCTGAATTATCTCCTCAGTATGCAGTCAAGTTCTGCACAAGCCTGGTAATCATCCATACATTAGATTCGTGTGTGTAGAAGAAGAAACGCATCAAAAAACATGCAGCACACCAACCCTTTAAGGACTGAAGTTGCCCACCTCTGTTTTAGAAGATGTTCCCCTGGTTCAGCATAGCTGATTCAAATGAATGGCTCATTACCAGGACTGTGCAGAGCTTCACTGCTGAGGAGATCTTCCTTCATGAAGTCACTTCCTGAGGAAACGAGGGGTCTGAAGCGGCTCAGGCGTTTTTTTCTTGTGTGTCATACATGTGCTGCTCACCAGAAAGACATTCAGCAGCTGCGCTGAAGCTTAGACCGTCCTCCCTGCAGGAAACCATTATTTTCACTCAGTGATGTGACATTACTGGATGTACTGGGAGTGACTGGTGATTTCACGCATGAATCTTTCAAAGCTGCAGCTGCCTTGTTGGAATACAGTTTCCCTGAATATTTAGGCTAAAGAAGTTGAAACAGTAACGCTGAAGGAGTAAAAAGTTTAAGGTTTTTTTTTTTTACATTTTTCTGATTATTTTCTTCTCATATTAGTAGCTTTAGTCAGCAGGGTCCAGAGCAGCATGTGAGTTAGCTGAAAACCATCACAGCAGAGTTTGTGAATGAGTTCATTGTTCAGCTGTGCAATACGCTCTTCATCACTTTATTGACCACATCTGAAACCGTTTGTTTGAAGCAACCCAGCAGAATACCTCCCCTGTAGTTCTAAAAGCTGCTTTTCTAAGATCAGAATGTTGCATATTTTTCCTATTGTTGTCTAGAAACCTGCATGGATCATCCTCAGGATTTTTCTACTGTTTTCTGCTAAATAAGAGGGTGAAATTGACAAGACCTATCTACATGTTAATAAGAAGGAGAGATTTCTGAAATAAAATGGCCTTACCCATTATCAGTTTTTGCAGCTCTGAATATGAAGCACACATGCAACTCTGAGTGAGACTGAGAAAAATGCAGAAGGAAATCCTAACTAATGACACCTGGCAAAATGTTCTAACATGTCCTGAATGACTGATAGAAACATATATATATTTCTACAATTAAAAATACAGGTTTACACAGATTGTTAGATATAGGAGAGACCGTTAATTCAAGCACCCTCTGAACAGTTGGGATTTTATTGGGCAGAACCACACAAAGTATCACATGAAGGTAGAAGAAAGAGGATCCATGGTGTGACTGAAGAATTTGTTTCTTGCTAAAATCTTATTATGTCTCAAGGTTGAACTTTGCTTTCCATAGTACTATTACTGTTAACTTATGGTTATGTTATGTCTTTAATTTATTATGCTTAAGAGACACTGGTTGAGACTCTGCTCTGCCCCGGAAGGTCGTCGGCCTGTTAGATCGAGCTCTGCAGCTGCAAAACAGGATAGATAAATAAAAACCAGCTCTGACTGTCACTTACGGAGACGTTTGTTTCCCACGGTCCGTCTGTAAATATGTTTTTACATTTACCAGTAAAAAGTAAGACTTTGATGACAGCCAGAATTAGGATGCACATGAGACATAGTGGGTGTATTTTACTCATGTGGATCTCTGGTCTGCATGTGAACCTCAGCTTGGCGTCAGTGAGAGCGTTTTAAAGTTTGTCTCACTGTGAATGGGATGCTTCTACAGTACGTGGATCCAGAGGTTGAACCTTTATTTCTTTGGTTACTTCAGATTTGTTTGTTATACACACCCGCTTTCCCAGGCAGATCTTTGGAGTAGCACTTTCATTTGTCTGTTTTATCTGTTTCAAACCCAAAGCCACCCTGAAAGGATTCTAATTTCTTCTGACTTTGGCAAGTTGACATCAACAACAGCCTCTAGATCACTATCACAATTAGAAATGATATTCTACCACCGTATTCTACCAAGTCTTCGAAAGTTATTCACTTTAAACCTTTTTGATACTCTCCAGGTGGATTTTATCAGTCTGGCCGCCATCTTTATTTTCAGGTGGGAGGCTCTAAGATGGGAGTGATACGTTACATGGGGGAAACAGACTTCGCCAAGGGTGACTGGTGCGGGGTCGAGCTGGATGAGCCCCTGGGGAAGAACGATGGTGCCGTCGCTGGTACAAGGTATGCGCTCACGCTTACACTTACACCATATGCTCCCAACTCCTCAAATTCCTCTGCTGGGTTTTCCTTAAAGGAAACTAAGGGGAAGAATATAGATCCATCTGTTCAGCTGCCTGACCTCAGATCAGACTGGCTCCAGCTTTTGTTCCAGTTGTGAATACATTTACTGGGTACACATTTTGAGAAATGATTGCCATATTTTTAAAAATGTTTGTGTATTTATTTCCAGGTATGTATAATTATAAACCATCTAGTTGTTCTTTTGACCTTTTTGATGGGTTCTTGTACTTTTGCTCCTCAATAAATAAGTTCATCAGACGTTTTGAGTCCTTAATAAAATACACAAAATTATAAATGTGTTAATCTAAACCTTTTTAATGTCTGAGAAAAAATGGATTGGTTTATGGAAAATGCACGGAAAGTTTTTAGGATTATACAGAGACATTAGTACACAACTTACACACAGAAAAACACAGAAGCACTGATCCAGGAGTACTTTCCATGTTAAAGAAAACGTAGGGAGTTAATGGCAGTAGTAGCTCCTTTAGTGGCTGCATCTAGGAGAGAAACACAGTTTAACAGATACGCTCTGAGCCAGTTGTTAAAGCTATGGGATGAACGAGACAGAAGACAGAAAAGATGTAACTTATTTATTTGCATGTAGAGGACACAGATGAGATCAGACCATTCAGGTTGGATTTTACAATTTAGTGGGGAAAAGTCGAGCTTAAAAATGTGCTACAATGCACTTTAGCTTCTTCTTCCATCACACTCTTTTCCAACTCCACTGAAATCACTCCATTCTCAACTCTCAGAGCAAAAAACATGTTTCTTCTTGTGCTGTTTTGGGTGAATGTTGCACTAACTATCTGTTGGGAACCCCAGCGTTCCTCCGAAAGAAGAATGGGAAGACGTTTTACTCCTACAACTATAATATCTGGTACCTGATAGTTCTCATCAGTTCAGAGAGGCCTTAAAACTTTTCATGCTCCTCTTAAATTAAAGCATTTCATTTTCAGATGAAACAAGCTGTAGCACAGGCTTGGATAATATCTTACTTTTGCCTAATATGATCAAAAGATCAAACATCCCATTCTCCTCCTTTTTCCTGCAGATACTTCCAGTGCCTTCCAAAGTTTGGCCTGTTCGCTCCTATCCACAAGGTGATCCGCATCGGTTTTCCCTCCACCAGCCCAGCCAAGGCAAAGAAGAGCAAACGGGTGGCAATGGGGGTGTCCTCTCTGGCCCACAGCCCCAGCAGCTCCTCCATCAGTTCAGTCAGCTCGGTGGCCTCCTCTGTGGGTGGACGTCCGAGCCGAGCTGGACTGGTAAGACGGCTGCAGTGTGCTCCAGGCTCACGCTGATAACAGACGGGCTGTTTCAGCATGAGTGTGATGAGCAGCTTAAAGGATCTGGTTGACGTTCAGTGGTGAATGTTTGTTTGCTCTCTTGTAGAAGGTTAGATGAGCAGATCACCTCTCCCATGTCTTGGTCAGTCATGTTTGCTTCATTTTTTTAAGATGAAAACATCAAACTGCTTCATAAAAGCACATATTTTATCATTTAAAGTTGCTCACTTCTGTATTAAGAGTGCAAAGATGTTGCATTGTAAAGTATTTATCAACTTTACTACGGACAGCTAACAATATTATAGACAGAAATCAGCTTTGGATGAAAGTAGAGAGAAAACATAAGACATATTTTACACCTCCAACACCAAATGTAAACTGGTCACCGAAATTTGGACTTTTGATACTTTTCACTTTTTTATACAATTACAATTTAATTTTCATTAATCTTTTCAGATTTTACCTCAAAATCTCCTGCTTATGTCTGGTTCACATGGGAAGATTTTAAAATTGTCAGTTGATTTTCAAAACCTGAGAGACCCCACGCATGATGATAGAAAATCGTAGGTATAACAGGTCCAGTCCTCCACACACCAACAGATTTCACTCATGGACATTCAAATGTCGGGCGGAAAATCTCGCAAACCCTCTCAAGTTCAAACGTGAGTTCAGAGTGTTTCTGTCACTTTACTTTCTGATTGGCTACACGTCACATTCAACTGGCTGTGTGCTCGTTTGTCCTCAGGGAACACCCCACACGGTAGGATATCGGGCCAAGACAGTCCAACATGCTGAATATCCCGACGTCCTTCAGACTAGATTAGACAAGCAGACTGGATCATTCTTAACACACCACACACAGCAGAAATATCTCATAGGGTTATCTTAAGAGTCATCACTATAATCGAGGCATGTTGGAAGGGAAAGGTCGGGTCACAAATTGGCATAAAAATCCTGCCGTGTGAACCAGACATTAGTGAGTGATGATGCTACTTACTCTAGATGTTGACCTTGTGAATTTGCTGAAAACCCTTTGGATTTAAATTGCTGTGTACTTATAGTTTCATCTCCAAATACAGTTTCTACTTTAAAATGTAGCTATTGTGTCTATTTTTACCCAATACAGGGTTTACAGTTTTGTTTTTGTCAAATCGCCAGCGTTTTTTAGACTTTCTGGTTTAATATGGAGCATTTCTTGTGAAAGAGTTATATTTTCTGTTCACAAATGATTTGTAGGGATCTCCTCATCTAACTGGAGAAATAGTGAGTAAGTAAACATAGTGAACCAGGGTGGTTTAGGCGTGTTCATGTCGTACCACACCACTACATACAGACAAGTTGGATTGGAAAGTGTCCTTTTTGCTACTGAAACAGTGTGCAAATTCAAAGTAGAGGTTGATAAATTTGTAAAATTATGTAAAGAACGTTTTTCTTTTACTCTATGTTAGCAACGCATTCATTTTAATCCTGCTTAACGAATCCACGACCTAGAAGAGAGCTCATCTCATTGCAACATTTGAGACACACTGCATCCTTAAGGCTAAGACTCGGAGTGGTCCCTGGCAGCAGACTGAAGTAGAAGGGGCATCAGAGTATCTCACATTGATTTTAGCTTCTGGTTACAAGCCAGTGCTTGGACGGAGAACACTCCCTTCTACTTTCCTTAATTGTTGGCAGCGGCGTCAGACAGTACTGAAAGCAAGCTTTGTAAATTATCTGGCTGATCCCCCTGCACCAGATAGTCTTAAAGCATAATGTTTGGTCTGTCACAGTACTCAAGAACAGGGAATTTCCATTATGTGCAATTTATGGCAAATTTTTAGGTACAGATATAAAGATCCTACAAAAATTATAGAATCATTAACTAATTGCCTTGCTTACTAAGCACTTTTTTTCCATAGTTTTCTTTAAAAAATATATTGTTTTTGCAAGAAAAGGAATACCTCTAAAAACCTTAGTTTTTGGAGGTATTTCAAAAACTAAGATTAAATGTTGTCTCATTTAATCTTTTTAACAAAAACATATTTTCTTTGTGTAATTCTGCTTAAATTACAACTGCAGAATTGAAGAAACCCAAATAATATGCCTGGAAACCTTTGTAAAGAGGTCCCTCTAGGGGACAAATAACATATTGCATTTTGCAATATTCTCAATGAAGAAATAAATGGTAACTTCTAAAGGTTTTGGCGTTGAGACTGATGTTTTACATCTTCAGCTTTTTTTTTCTTCTAGCATGTTTATGTGGTTTACTCAGTAATAAAAAAAACATTTGATAGGTTTCACAAGTTTTTATTGAAAGACATTCAACTTGAGGGTGGAATCCTGACTGAGTTGATCACAGTTTTTAGGTTACACACTTTCAGTGTCGTGATCCTTGTGACACTTTGTTGTCACTTTTGCCTTGTCATACTCCGTCATGCTGG
Source organism: Girardinichthys multiradiatus (assembly GCF_021462225.1). Classification (NCBI taxonomy): domain Eukaryota; kingdom Metazoa; phylum Chordata; class Actinopteri; order Cyprinodontiformes; family Goodeidae; genus Girardinichthys; species Girardinichthys multiradiatus. The sequence continues at coordinate 7,767,944 of NC_061804.1, forward strand.
ACAATCCACAGTTAATCACGAAATTGTCCCTGGATTATTTTGAAGAGGATGAGAATGTTTTGATCCCACTCTTAATTTATAGCTGTATTTTTCGGGCAGAACTAGGAGGAAGCTTACTCCCCTGGATGGAAGGAATTATGGAAGCTCTCAGTTTTTCCTCTCCAGACCTCCCTAACAATGAGAAGGAGGAGTCAGTGAAAATACCTCTGCACCAGTCTTCTACTGTCCATCTTCTACTACCTGCAGAATGTCAGTCTCCTCTTGATAGTTTACTTGGCGAGAAGTAGCTTCTTTGTTACCTTTCTCCTCACCTCTCTGTGCGTTTAGATGCACCACATCCACCTGCTGCCAGTTAGAGCAAGCTCTGCACCGGTGACGACATGATTCTATAGCACCCACCCAATGACACAGTGATTGTAGTGAAAAGAAGTTAGCTGATATTTCTGCACCACACAAATACAGGCATGTGAATAAGTTAGTACTCTCCAATATTCAGTGCTTTTAAAGGAAATGTTCACTTTAACTTTCTGATCTTTTTTATATATCTCTAGAAATTAAAATGGTTTAATTACAGGTAAAACCAAAAACGTAACCTTGTTTTATCAACATTAAGTTTTAAACTCATCTTTCCAAAGAATATAATTCCAGATGTCCGGGTCTTTGTCCACGTGTTCTCTGGCAAACGTCAGTCGGGCCTTCATGTTTTTCTTACATAACAAAGGTTTCCACCTTGCACAAGTGTCAAGAGCTTGCTGTAGGTCCCGTGAGGACATTTTTTTGGAGACTTCTTTGCAGTCAGCTTTTGGGGTGAACTTGCTTGGAAGCTCTTTAATCTTCCCATGGTGTTCACTCTCACTGCAACAGTCAGGAGCACAGCAGAAATCTTTAAAAGGCCTATTCTATAGTTGTTACTGTTTATTTGTATTACTTGGAATTTTCAGTACCTAATATGTCCTAATTCTTTCACGACAGTACATCAGAGCAGAAGTTGTAAAACATGTTTGTTTCAAAGCCAGAACCTTTTTGGCCATAAATGTTGATCAGTGAGTCAAATACATATATATACAATGAGCTATTTAATTACAGCCAACCCTAAAGAGATGTCCAGGGAGCTGATGTCCACCTTGGTGTTCATTGATGCTCCATCTTCCTTCTCACTTTAAGCTGACGGAGACGTCGTCCCGCTACGCCCGTAAGATCTCGGGCACCACGGCGCTCCAGGAGGCCCTGAAGGAGAAGCAGCAGCACATCGAGCAGCTGCTGGCTGAGAGGGATCTGGAGCGCGCCGAGGTTGCCAAGGCAAACAGCCACATCTGCGAGGTGGAGAAGGAGATGAGCGTCCTCAAGGCACAGCACGTGCAGGTACAAAAACAGCCAATCAGTGAAGAGAAGGGTGGAGTTACTGTCCCATGCAATGTACTAACATCTAGTGTGTTTAACACACTCAACCAGAATCAGTCGTCTTCTTTGTGTCCACAGTATGTCACAGAGAACGAGAGCGCCCTCCAGCAGGTCCAAACCATGCTGGCTAGCACACAGAAAGACAAGCTGGAACTGGCCAATCAGCTCGAAGAGGAGAAGAGGTGATGTCACTCACAGACCTCTCTGTGTACCAAACTAAGTGACCTGAAAGAGTAACCACAGCTGTTCTGTTTATGGTCCATTTCTTATGTTGGTAGAAGTTTACTCATTCTCAAAACAACAACAGACCAAAGCAGTGTTAATGGGCTTTGTGTTAAAGGAGCAGGCTAACAGCTCAGTTACAGATGGGTCAGGATGAGGTCAGTTTAGCTTAGTGTTAATTTGCTGTGGGAGTCAGAAGTTTGATTCAAGAGTGACGTCACACCCAACTTACCCATCTTTGGAGTTTTTATTATTTGTGAAATAAGCTGATAACAATGTACTTGCTGGCCTTTAATACTTTCAAGCACTGCAACAGCAACATATAGTATGTTTATGACGTAAAAACTGGGAGAAGTACAGGTGAGTATTTTATACCTGTAGATACCAACAGTTTTTACACTCAGGGTGGCCATGTTGGATTTCTTTAACCAAATCTGGGAAGAAATATTTCCAATGCTGAATTCTGACGTTGGAGAGTAACTAAAATTTCCAACTTTTGATTTTAGATAGTTTGTTTATTTTACCCCTTTGGCATTTAGTTGTTTCATGTCCAGCTTTAAACGGAGCCACCTGCCATCAGACGTTTGGTACCAAAAGTGCCCATTCCTATTTGCCGTACAGATGTACCCGCTTTAAAAGCCAATGATTTATTATCATTTTCTATAATCTACTTATAGAATACTGAAAGGCAGTGATGTCAAGCCAAAATCATCAAGTTAAAAGTTCTCACAGGCCACAAAAAAGTGTTGAAATAATTTTGTAAATTTTTGTGATTTACCTGCTTTACGATGAACCAAACATGCAATATTTTAATGAAATGAACAAAGTAGTCTTTTGTAGAATTTTATCTGTAAACCATTTGAGTTTGAAAACATAAAGAAGGGTCTGACACATTTGCCTTTGGAATCAAAAGGCCTGCAATGTTCCTACATTTTTCAAGTAATTGCTATTTTGCAGCCTAGAAAAAGGTTTCAGTTTTTACAGTAGCAAGAATCACTCTTCTTCCAAAATTCTCACTTTATTTAGCTAAGTTTGATTTATTGTTGTTCTCAAGTTTTCCTTTGAGTAAAAGTGTATAGTCCTATATACTATACAATTAAGTAAAATATTAATTGGTTAATAAAAGATACATACTTTGTGCTGTATGTAACATTGTCCATTTGAAGGAGATTTTAAAAGTCTTGCCCTAAAAAAATGTAAAAAATCTCCATTTGCATCAATCGTATGTGCTGACATGCAAAATTGGGGCCACACAAAATCATTCCTAGGGCCACAAATGGTGCCCGGGCCACACTTTGGACCCCCTGCTGAAAGGAAATGTGATCATGTAAATCTAGTAAATATCTACAAGCTACAGGCTGCAGTAGTTTGTTATATTTCCAGAAATGGACTAGCTCAAGCATGATCTGTATTATAAATAAAATATGATGTAATGTAAAATGTAGAGGAAATAGCACCAATTATTTTGTGTAACTTATATCTTGTGTCCGTGTTGCAGGTATCTCTTGTAAATGAAACCACCAGTCTCAATGAGATTACCTGTCTAAAAAAAGTAAATAAATAAAAAAATAGACTAAATTATAAAAGAGATTTGCAGATTTTTAGGAGTAGTTATCTTCATAATTCGTCTAAATAAGTAACTGCCAAGAAAAAAATGAAATAATATGCAATGATGAAGCACAGCGTTACACAATGATTTGTTTAAGGGTATGAAATAGAAGTAGGAAGACAGAAAATGGCCAAACAAGGAGATGAGATGTCTGTTTTTCAACCAAGCTTTGTTTTGATCTCTTTAATCACTGTTATTGGCAAAAAAAAAAAAAAAAAAAGTATTAAAATCACTGATATTATATTGTTTTAAGTTGTTCTTTGCTCATAGAGTGAAAACAATGAGAAAAAAGTCTGCTTTCATGCTTACTGGGTCAAAAGATGTTTTCTTTTTTATCATAAGCCAGAGGAATGACAAAAATGGATTCACACTGAGCGGGTAAATTGGTTTTCTGTCGGTTCACATGATTGTTCTGTCCTGCTGTTTGACATAACTTCTTCCTTGGCTTCCCTGACGATGATTAGAATTTCAAATGTTTACAGGAAAGTGGAGGACCTCCAGTTCAGAGTGGAAGAAGAGTCCATCACCAAAGGAGACCTGGAGGTAATTATCAGTAGAAAACACCTGTGCAACCCATTAATGCTCCGTTTAGGTTTTAAATTAGAGGCAATTCTGCTGCGTAATGTTAGTATCCAGTCTGTGGATCAGATAAACGAATTGTATTTAAGAACCATTTGCAGGTGCTTAGGTAGGTGGCATCTTATCTGTTAATGACAAGAAAAACGCTGATGCAGCCACTGCTGTAATTGTCCCCACATTGTGTGGGAGCCGTTTTTACACAGAAAATGGGAAAGTAGACAGTTAATAATAGGCTCAACGTGTGATTTGAAGGCTATCATCCTCAATGAAGAGAGTATAAACTGAATGTTTGCTTGACCTCAAACAGAATCTCCTCAGAACTTTGTTAACCTTCCAGTGAAAAAGAAAAAAGCCAGTTTTGTTTCCTTTACAAAAAGAAATGGTTTCACTGGGATTATTTTGAGTTTGAAAAGAGTATTAATTAATAATCTCCGTTGACTGATAATGTTATTTTTCTGAATGACCGTTGCGATGAGCAGGACATCATTTACACGAATACGCTGGTGTAGAACCAGGACATCCAGGATGTAGCAACCCGAAATCTTCGTCAGTTGGCTTTCTTGTTATCTGTCTCAGAGATGTTTCTCCTGAGTGACACGAGTGGAGATGTGTATGCAGACCTGCAAAACGCTGCAAGAGCTGCACAAATTCATGCCAAAATATAGAAGAGCCTGCTGCTCATCATATTCACATACAACAAATCATATTATATGCTGTAGAGATTTACATTCCTGGACATAATAAATCCATTTTTCTAAAATAATCTCAAGTGTACTAAAACAGACAACAGATGCCTCACCGCCAGGCCTTATTAAACAAGAAGGAAGTACATCTTATTATCCAACAGCTTGTAGAAAAACAGATTTAGCTGCAATAACTGTCAGCAGTTATTTTCTGCTTGACGTTATGAATTTATTATATTGCTGTGGAAGAATTTAACTTTACAACATTCTTCATGGCTTACATGGTTTTGATCAAGCTTCAGCCGTCGAACAGATGATTTCACATTTGACTCTTGAATGCATTAAACATAGGCGAGTTAGTGGTCGAGTCGATGGCCCCCAAGGTGCACAGGCTGGAGAACAATCCCAAACCGCCTCTCTGCTTTGGTTTCTCAAAAATAAAAGTGCCAAATTATTTCTTTAGAGAATTCAACTTTCTGCTGGTAACCCTTTGCAAACAAGTCATACTTGTCCAGTCTGTATTCTAATTGTCTTGTCATGAACTTTAACCTTTCCCATGTAAACTGAAGCATGTAGATTCTGAAATGGAGCTCTTGGGTGTTTTGGCAATCTGACCATGGTGTGAATTTCCTGGGAGATGAAGTCCTGGGAATTTTGGCTGCAGTCTGAAACAGGTTTTATTAGTAAATTATCTTTCTGTAGAACTTCAGATAGTTTAGAAATGGCTTTATAACACTTCCCAGATTGATGAGCAAGGTCATTGCTGATGTCTTTTCTCTTCAGCATGCTGCCTTTCCATTTTGGCTTCATCATAGTTTGATAAATAATTTGTGTTGACTGGTATTGCATGTCAGTAACTCTCAATACATGCATCCTGAGATTACCTTTAGTTAGACTTTGGACAAAAGTTGAGTCACTTAGAGAGCAATCGAACACATAAGACTCAGATGTATATGCGGTGCTAATATGTCTGTTTATTGTTTTACATTTTATATTTTTATTTAATGTGAAAATGCGATAAAATTCAATGGTTTATCCAGAGAGCTGACATTTAAGAAAATATTTCATAGAGTCTCAATTATCTTCAAATATTTATGGTAAAGTTCCCACATCACTGAAGCCCTCAGTTAATATTTTATTGTAGTTTGTGAATGAAATCTTCAAACATTAAATCATTAAAGAGGCATGACTGGCATCTCTTCTGTATTAATTGGCTATGAAACAGAATGGGATCTGGGAAATGCTGAGGGAATGAAATCCAACCTCGAATGATCTTCACCTTCACTCTGATCATCTGTTGCCATTTCTTTAGGTTATTACTCTCTGATCTGCATTCGTCTTTTTTCCCTTTCAGTCTTTCCTTTTCTCTTTCCTTTTTCTGTCTGTGTCTTTGTGTTTTTCTGTAGACTCAGACGAAATTGGAACATGCCCACATTCGTCAGCTTGAGCAGAGTCTGCTGCTCGAAAAATCGAGAGCAGAGGCGCTCCAGAAAGAATTAGAGAGGCGAAGGGTAAAAAAGCATGAGCCCGCTGCCTGTGCTTACTGTCCTGTGTTGTTCTGCTTCTCTGTCAAAGGCATTTCAATTGCTGCACTGATTAAAGTCATGTCCTGTCTGCCTTTGTTTGCCCACATTTTTGTTTAATCCTGAAAAACGTGGATTACATGCCTGCAAAATATTTATTTAAATTAATTCAATGCAGTTTATTTATATAGCGCCAATTCACAACACATGTTGTCTCAAGGCACTTCACAAAGTCAGGTACATACATTCCAATTAATCCTAACCATTGAACAGTTCAGTCAAAGTTAGTTATTTATTCAAAGTGGACAAAATGTTTTTCTGTCTAAGGAAACCCAGCAGATTGCATCCAGTCAGTGACTTGTAGCATTCACTCCTCCTGGATGAGCATGTAGAGACAGTGAACAGTCACTGGAGTTGACTTTGCAGCAATCCCTCATACTGAGCATACATGTAACGACAGTGGAGAGGAAAAACTCCCTTTTAACAGGAAGAAACCTCTAGCAGAACCAGAACCAGGCTCAGTGTGAGCGGCCATCTGCCGCTGACCGACTGGGGGTTTTAGAGAACAGAGCAGAGACACAAAGAAGCACTGATCCAGGAGTCCTTTCTATGGGAAGGAAAAGTAAATGTTAATGGATGTAGCTCCTTTAGTCGTTTCACCTAGAAAGAAAGAACAGATAAACTTTGAGCCAGTTTTCAAGGATAAAGTCTGAAAGAGAGAACACAGAGTTAGTCACAGTAGAAGCTCAGTCAATTTCCATGTCTAGGAGAGAGAAAGGGTTAAACACTAAAAGACAGGGCCATGTGGATCATCGGTAGAGGGTGAGCATTAAGTTGTTGCCAGCAAAAGCTTGGACGATGCCCCTCTCCAGAAAGGTGTCACAGGTAGACACAGAGCGAGGCCAGGTGTAGCTTCTAGGAAGAGAAAAGAGAGAACAAAGTCAAAAGCTGAAATAACTGCAAATAATGCATAATTGGAGAGTAGTGTGAGAATGTAGCGAAGAGGTGAAAGTGGTCATTATGTCCTCCAGCAGCCTAAGCCTATAGCAGCATAACTACACAGATAGTTTCAGTTCAGATTATTTAGTTAAACGGCGCTTATTTACAACAATGTCGTCTCAAGGAACCCCACAAAGGATCCCACTGATGGTCATTGTTATACTAAAAACCACAAGGATTGGGATACCTCCCTCTGTCAGATTGATTATAACCACTGGAAAAGAGAAGGGGTCATACAGGTAGCAGAAATGGAGGGTGTGTTTGCACCTCAACCATAACTGAGCCGGTTTAGGTCTGCCTCCCATTCTACTTCTAGAGACTCTAGGAACCACCAGTAAACCTGCAGTCTGAGAACAAAGTGCTCTGTTAGGAACATATGGACCAATCAGATCTCTGATGTATGATGGAGCTAGATCATTAAGGGCTTTATATGTGAGGAGGAGAATTTTAAATTCTATTCTGGATTTAACAGGGAGCCAATGAAGGGAAGCTAAAATAGGAGAAATATGATCTCTCTTTTTAATTTTCTTCTTTTTTGTTTTATATATATATTTTTTCAGCACTAGTGGCCTTTATTTTTCCCATTTTTGACAGTAGGTAGACAGGAAAGAGGGGTAGAGAGAGGGAGAGACATTCAGTAAATGTTGCCGGGTCCGGGACTTGAACCCGGGACAGCCGCCATTCGAGGACTGTAGCCTCTGTATATGGTCGCGCGCTTAACCCCTACACCATCAGCGCCGCGCCCTCTCTTTTTAATTTTCATCAGAACTCTTGCTGCAGCATTTTGAATCAGCTGAAGGCTTTTAACTGCATTTTGTGGACATCCTAATAGTAAAGAATTACAATAGTCCAGCCTTGAAGTAACAAATGCATGGACTAGTTTTTCAGCGTCACTCCTGGATAGGATATTTCTAATTTTGGCAATGTTCCGGAGATGAAAGAAGGAAATCCTAGAAACCTGTTTAATATGGGATTTAAATGACATGTCCTGGTTAAAAGTAACACCAAGGTTTTTTACTTTATTACCGGAGGTCAATTTAATGCCATCCAGGTTAAGTGCAAGTTAAGTGCAGGTTAATTGCTGTGCAAATGCTCACACCTTTGATTAGCAACTATTTTCTCAAGAATTAATGATGAGAAATAAGCTGTTCTGGCTTGGCGAAGTGTCTTTTTATACAACAGTAGGCTATTTTTCCAGATTAAGTAGGAATCCTCTAGGTGTGTAGAGTGCCATTTTCTCTCCAATTTTCTAACATTGTGCTTTAAAGTACGCAGATCTAAATTAAACCAAGGAGCCTGTCTCCTATGAATGATTACCTTCTTTTTCAACGGGGCTGCATTGTCTAATGCATCACGCAATGATGAAGTAACACTATGAACAAAAGAATCAATTTGTGAAGGGGCAGAAACAAAATTATTGCCCTCCACTGGGTTTTTTTGTGATAATGAGGAAATTAAAAGTGGAACAGATTCTTTAAAGGTTGTTACAGCATTGTCTGATAATGATCTACTGTAATGAAATTTTCTTTCAAGTGTGGAGTACTCGGTTAAATTAAACTCAAAGGTTATTAAAAAATGGTCAGACAGGACAGGGTTATGAGGAAATATTGTTATGTCTTTACACTCAATGCCATATGTCAGCACAAGGTCCAGAGAAGGAAGACAAAGGTGGGTAGGTTTGTTAATGTTTTGATCAAAGCCAATTGAGTCTGGGACTAGTCAATAAATCGGACTGAAAGATGGTTGCTACTCCTCCTCCTCGCCCAGTATTTCGAGGAATGTGAAAATTTAAATAATTAGTAGAAGTTGACTCATTTATAGTAACATAATCCTCTTGCTGCAGCCAGGTTTCTGTGAGGCAAAATAAATCAATCTGATTGTCACCAATCAGGTCACTAACTAGCAAAGTCTTTGAAGAGAGAGATCTTATGTTCAGTAAGCCACATTCAATTGTTTTATTTTTATTTTCGGTCTGAGTTGTGTTTATTTCTATGAGAATTTCCTGATTTCCTCCTTTTAAATTATTTTTTAATCTATTCAATTTTGGCCGTGGGTGAGACACTGTCTTAATAGGGTAATGGGTGGGTAGCAGTACAGAAGCTGCAGAGAGGAGTGTTAAACTACGACCCTGCTTCCTGGTCTGAACCCTGGTTTGTCAGAGTTTTGGGTTGTCAGAGTTGTAGCCTGCATCTATGGTAGCTATAATATAAACATATTTCAAACTCAACCTGTGTCGAACTTTGTGCTTTGTCCGTGTTTCTGGTCAAGGAAGGACTTCATAATATGGATAAAGAGGTGATTTTAAACACTTTAGATTTTTAAAACCTTATTAGTATCCTATTTCCTATCCATGCATACATTCTGTATATCTGCGTATCCATGCAGGGTCGTGGGGAGGTGGGGTGGGAGGAGTGGAGTGGGTAGCGGTTGGGGGGTTCTGGTGCCTGTTTTCACTGATTATTACAGGTCTCAGTCCATCACAGGGCAACACGGAGACACATCGAACATAAAGCCATGCTCACACACGCTCACTCCTAAAGGCAAAATTAAGAGTGGCCAGTCATATTTGTCATGTCTTTGGACTGTGGAAGGAAGCTGGAGTACCCAGAGTGAACCCATGCATGCAGGGGGAGAACATGCAAACTCCATGCAGAAGGATCCCTGGCCAGGATTCAAACCCAGGACCACCTTGCTGCAAGGCAACAGTTCTTCCAACTGCACCACTTTACATAATAAAGTATTTGCTTATCTTAGCTGAATAAAATAAGCTAAGTTAAGGCAAAAACTAAACTAAGTTTAGCTTATTTTAACTTACCTTAGCTTATCATGGCTTACTTTAGTTAACCTTGTCTTATCTTAGCTTACATAGATTATTTTAGGTTTGCTAAGCTTGTTTTACCGTAGTTTTTAACTTAACTTAGTTCATCTTCTTTTATATTAGCTTGGCTTGTTTTTGCTAATCTTGACCAACTGTAGTTTCTGAACTGAAAGAAAACTTGTTGTGACGTTTTGTTGGTTTGTTGGCTCCTTTTATTAACAATCAAATATGTAAATTATGTTTTTGAGGCTGTTCATTTTAGACAAGTCCTTTTTAAAGCAAGTATTCTTTTTTACTACTACTAAGTAGGTACCTGATTTTAACTGTGTTTCACAGATCTTCTATGTGCTATGTTTCTGCATTAGTAGACAACAAAGTGCTGTCTTGGATTATTTTAGGTTGACTTATTTTACTTCAGCTACAGTATGTTTATTTCATATTAATTTAGCTTATGTTATTTTGTCTTTGCTAGTCTTATTGTTATTTCTGAGTTTAGCTTATCTTAGCTTGGCTTTCCCCGGTATACCTTAGTTTAATATAGCATTGCTTAGGTTATCTTTTTTTGGCTTACCTTGGTTACCTTTGCTTATGTGATGTTTTCTAAAAGAAGAACAGGATGTGAAGAGCTAATCCAAGCCTCACCGTCAAAAACACAGAACCCATTTCTATTTATCAGTCCGTATGCAAATAGAAAGGTGATAATAAAAGCACAAAATGAAAGTTCTTCCCATTTCTTTTTAAGCTTGTGGTTGTTGGCTTCAGATTATCTTCATTGTAACATTTTTAATAAGAGACAGATTAGGACTAAAGAGAGACAACTACTGATATATGCTTTAAAACAAAGTGACCCATTGACATAACCAGCAGGCTGACAGCTTCACTGTTGACTTTTTATATCGAGGATGAATATCCTTCATTTTTGTGTAATTGTGTAAATTTTAAAGACTGGGCTAAATCATAGAGATAATATGCATGACACCCTGTGCACTGCATTAATATGCTGTGCTGCACCTCTCAGTGAGAGTCTCCTTAATAATAAACAGGTTGTCACTCCATATATCCTTTAGTTTTTTTTTTCTTTAAGGTTTCAAAGATAACTAAACACTTTGAAATGCTTGATTCCTGCTTCTGTCAACAGGGAAGGCGCGGTCATGTTGCAGAATCCTTGAGGTTGGGCAACAGAACCAAGGTGAAAAAAAAAGATGTCATCTTGTTTTGGCTTTGATCCACTGCTGAGCTGTCTCAACTCTCGACTTCAGATACTCTCAGCAACATTAACCTCGAGTAGACTCCTCTCTATCCTTGTTTTCCTTCTGTGTTTCTGTATCTGGGTGCAGTTCAGGCGAATCAGTGTAGAACTCTGCATTCGATTGTTTTCCTACACGGTTGTGCTGCTTGCTGTGCAGCAAGTCTTTCTCCTCAGTTTTCTTCTGGTTCTCTTTGGATACAAGTGTGTGTGTGAGGGATGTTTGCAGAACTGACACTTTGTTCAGGTTTGTTGTTGGCTTCCCCACATTTGCTTGGCTGCTTTTAGATGAAAAAACAGCATTCCTCTCTCATCTTCTGCTTCTTTGGACTTTTGCACATTTGGACAGTGACACATTGATCACTTGGCTCCTTTAAACATTTTGGAAACGAAGCATTGATTTTAATGTTAATGTCTTTCAGCATTTATTGTCCTGCTGGTGCCACTACGTTGATGGTACTCTCCTGAAATAAAGAAGGAGTCCAGTTATGGCTGCCAGGAAACAGACCGTTGGACGCAACAGCAAGATTTGTTACATTAATATTGAAAAAGACTTAAAGCTCACTTAAAGAGTGCTTTTACATTAATAGGGAGGAAATTTAGCTGCGTAAATTGTTGCTTAAGGTTATAAACGCACAGAAAATTGTCACCTGGTCTGCTTTTAAGTGCCTCCTGGTTCTTTGTTTTGGACTCCAGCCTGTAAATGGAGTCTTAATTAACCTTGTGAAGAGCAGAACGTCGAAGTAAGCAACAGTTCCCTTCAGGAGACAAATAAAGACCAACCAGTAGAGCCCAATACTATCCTTACGTTTAGTTTTAATTGGTCGGTTCACCAATTTGTACCACCATTTCGTAACAAGTGTGTTCCGCTCAGCCTACTTCCCTTTCATACCCATTACCATCAAAATAACCATTTTACATCTGTTTAAAGTTTGCTCAGTAGTTATGTATTTTGATGAAATTTGAAAGAAAATGGGTTTCAGTTTTGAAGTATTTACAAACAAAATTATTTTTCAGTGTTGGACCTGCCCGGCACACACAAAAAACTGTTAGATATTCTGTAACCAAAACCTAACCTGTAGCCTAACAATGTTTTTAATCATTGGATCTTTTTGAAAACGAGAAGGAGCCAAAAGCTGACCAATCTGTTGCTGTCCCCATATTTTATTTGTCCCTCTGCAGTTTCTCTTTGATTTCCGTTCTAAAGCCTGATCTCTGCCATTAGCGTTCTGTGGGTTTTTTCACCAGTCGCAGTAGGAAATTCTTCAACTTCAATCTGTAACAGGAAACTTCTCAGAATCAGTGATGGCTGTTGTTTTCTGTCTTAGCAAACCACAGTAGAAGAGCAGAGTCGCATCATGCAGCTGGAAGAGGAGCTCACCCTCCGAAGAGCTCAGGTTGAGGACCTCCAGGGTCAGCTCCGACGAGTCGACGCAAGCTCCCAGCAAGAGGCCCTGGGGGCCAACATCCAACCGGAGGCCCTCCTGCTGCGGGAGCAGCTGCTGTCGGCAGGCCGCGAGCACCACAAGGAGAGCAGCGAGCTCAAAGAGAAGCATGAGACAGCGTTAGCAGCAAGCCAGCAGGAGATCAGCTCGCTGAGGACGGTCGTGGAGAAACAGAACGTTGAGATCAGCAAGATGAAGCAGAAGGTCCAGCAAGCCAACAAGGAGAACGTGGAGATGATGGACTCCTGGAAGGTACTCTGTACTGTTTGGTGTTCACATCTGATTGTAGAGCTTAAGGTAGAACAGGTGATCCCTTTACCAGAGTTTAGTTTATAACTAAAACATTGTTTCAAGATTGTTAGGTTGCAACAGTGTCTGAATTATTTATTGCTGTGGCTGTGCTTTCCTGAATTCAGCCTAAAAAATGACTTTTTGTTTTGTGCACAGACTAAGTTTGACACTTTAGTAAGTGACCATCAGCGATCTATGGAGGAGCTGAAGGCATCGTTGAGTAGAGGTCAGTCTTCTCCACAAGGGCAGGAGCAGGATGCCCAGGAGCTGAGGATCACCATGGAGAGCCTGAAGATGGAGCACCAGCTGGAGATGGAGAACTTAAAGGCCAAACACAAGATCGAAGCTGCCATTCTGATCAAGGAGCGCGAGGACCTCCGCGCTCGCCTTCAGGAGGCCACAGACCAGCTGGCTGAAGGCAGATCCGACGTGGAGGCTCAGAGAGGCAAGGCTTTGCTGAATGAAGTCTCCCACAAACTGCAGAAGGCAGAGGCCAGGCTGGCAGAGATGGAGATGCTTCAGGTGGAGAGGGAAAAAACGACGACTGAGCTGCGAGAAAGCCTGGAGCTGTCAGAGAAGACGATGGCGGATTACCAGGCTCTGCAGAAGGCCCAGGCTGAGAGCCAGGAGGAGATCCAGAAACTAGAGGAGAAGCTGAGGGTGACGGTGAACCAGCTTCAGGCTGTGCAAGCAGACCGCTTCACACCTCATGATGCAAATGTAAGCAGCTTAGGAGAAGATATGAGCTAAAGGTTACTCTGCTGTATCTTCACGTCGACTGTTGTTACTGTAAGATCTCTTTGCTCTGCTTCAGATGATAGAAGATAATGAAATTTCAGATGAGAAGATGAAGCTGAAGCAGAATATTGAAGGTATTTATATCCATTTATTTGTATCATATCATCTCAGACCTCTGATGTATCTCCTTTTTTTGTTTCCTACTTCTTCATCACTGCAAAGATTTAAAAAAACAAGAATTTGGTGTTTTAACTTGGAAACACCAAGGCCTATTAACCTCTGTGAGCAACTGGGATTTAGTTCCTCTGGTAGTTTATCTTAATTGGTCGTTTTATTTTCATGACAATTTAAATTGTAGATTCTCACCAGAGACAACAAATCTGTGAATGAACACACATGGAATTATGCAATAAAAAAAGGTGTGAAATAACTCGTTTTTATATTTTAGATTTATCAAATTAGCCACCCTTTGCTCTGATGACTGCTTTGCTCTCCTGGCGTTTTCTCCCTGAGCTTCATGAGGTGGTCACCTGAAATGGTTTTCCAAAGAGTCTTGAAAGAACTTCCCAGAGGTTCATTGAGAGACGGCCAAAGGTTAATATTTCAGTCATCACAGCATAGGGCGGCTACTTTAAGGATTAAAATAACATATTAAAATATTTAAAATTATTTTTTAAAGTTATTTTACAATTTTTGATTTGCTACATAATTGCATATGTGTTCATTCACTGTTTTGATGCCTTCATTGAGAATCTACATACAATGTAAATGTCAGGAATTGTGTTTGACCGGTATGGAAGTAGAAAATATCTTTTTAAATGTACATACACACACAAGTGACTTTTCAATAGAGTATAATGTGAAATCTGTCCAAGTATTCATGCTGTTGTTCTGAGACTCTGACTGTCAAGTGTTCATCAGAGAAACAGTCTGGGGGAAGAAACTGTCTCTGAAGCAGCTGGTTTTAGCAGACGGCGCTCTGTAGCGCCACCTGAAGGTAAAAAGGATTTGTTTGATAGATTTTGTTGGCTTGCCCACTGATCAAAAAACATGGAAAGTCCAAGAGCCTCTGTGAAGATCTAAGTAGAACTGTAGATTTACACAAGTTGGAAAAGTCACTTGGAACAGTTTTCTAAACTACTTGAAATTCACCGCTTTAAACAAATGTGCATAAGCACAAAATGTCCAGATGTCACCTCATTCCCAAGGTCCAGAAGACCTGAACTTTAACCCTTAGATGAAATAAAAATGGTCTCCTGGCTCCTACAAAGACAGACCAAACTGCTCTAAAATCGCTTTTAAGATGTCTACACGGACGCCTGCAGGCCGAGGAATGCCTTGCCTCTGTCTCTTCATGACAGGACTCCTTTAAAAAGCAGTTTAGGACACTTTTATTTAGACAAGCTTTTAGTTTAAGCTGTTCTTGCTGTCTTTGTGTTATATTAAGGCTATATTTGGATTTATGTTATTTGCACTCTGTAAAGCACTTTGTGATTTTTATCCATGAAAGATGTTATATAAGGTAAGGTAAGTTTATTTATATAGCGCTTTTCAGCAATGAGACACTCAAAGCGCTGTACATACAATTACAATACAATCACAAAGCAAATAAACACAGATACAGACACAGAAAAACAAATCAAATGATAAAATCAAACAGAGGTAATTTAAAAAAGTAAAATAAAATAAAGAGAATAGAATGATGGACAAGAAAATGAAAGGAAATTTGGACTGAAAACACAACTAATCATGCCTAAATGGCCCAGTCAAAGGCCACTCTAAACAAATAAGTTTTTAATCTTGATTTAAAGCAACTTAGGGTTTCGGCACTTTTACAGTTTTCTGGCAGTTTATTCCAGATTAGTGGAGCATAAGAACTAAAAGCTGCTTCTCCATGTTTGGTTCTGGTTCTGGTTCTGCAGAGTAGATTTGAGCCAGAAGACCTGAGAGGTCTGGGTGGTAGATACACTGACAACAAGTCTGTAATGTATTTTGGTGCTAAGCCATTCAGTGATTTATAGACTAACAGAAGTATTTTAAACTCTATTCTCTGAGCTACAGGGAGCCAGTGTAAGGACTTTAGAACCGGGGTGATGTGCTCCACTTTCTTAGTTCTAGTGAGGACGCGGGCAGCAGCGTTCTGGATCAACTGCCGCTGTCTGATCGACTTTTTAGGCAGACCTGTGAAGACACCGTTGCAGTAATCAATTCTACTAAAGATGAACGCATGAATTAGTTTTTCAAGGTCCTGCTGAGACATTAGTCCTTTAATCCTGGAGATGTTCTTTAGGTGATAGAAAGCTGACCTAGTTACTACCTTTATGTGTCTCTGAAGGTTCAGGTCTGAGTCCATCACTACACCCAGGTTTTCGAGCCTGACTGGTGGTTTCTAGCTCTATTAACTGAGGCTGTGTGCTAACTTTTAAACGCTCTTCCTTTGGTCCAAAGATTATTACTTCAGTTTTGTTTTGATTCAGCTGAAGAAAATTCTGGCACATCCAGGCATTGATTTCTTCTAAGCATTTACCCAGCGCTTGAATGGGTTCATGGTCACCTGGTGACATCGTAACGTATAGCTGTGTGTCGTCTGCATAGTTATGATAACTTACGTTGTTGTTTATTAAAATCTGAGTTAGGGGGAGCATGTAGATATTGAATAGGAGGGGCCCTAAGATGGACCCTTGGGGAACGCCACATGTGATTTTTGTGCTCTCTGATGTAAAGTTACCTACTGACACAAAAAAGTCCCTGTCCTTAAAGTAGGATTTAAACCAGTTGAGTGCTGTACCAGAAAGGCCGACCCAGTTTTCCAGGCGCTCTAATAAAATGGAGTGATCAACAGTGTCGAATGCTGCACTAAGGTCCAATAATACCAGCACGGTGGTTCTTCCACAGTCTGCATTTATACGGATGTCACTGAACACCTTGACAAGAGCAGTCTCTGTACTGTGGTGAGCAGGAAGCCTGACTGGAAGACATCGAAGCAGTTGGTCGTTGTTAAGAAGTTGTTTAACTGTTGAAAAACAGCTTTTTCAATAATCTTACTGATGAAGGGGAGGTTTGATATAGGCCAGTAGTTCTGTAGTAGCAGCTTGTCCAAGTTGCTCTTTTTCAATAGAGGTTTGATAATTGCTGTTTTTAAATATAAATAAAGTTTACTTTCTTACTTACCTACAAACCCAGTACCATCTAGAGAAGCTGTCAATACTAGGAACCCTGAACCAACTGTCAACCATGGTGGTAGTTGCGTCATACTGTGGGTCTGTTTTGCTACCAGTGAAACTGGTGCATTGGACTCTTTCAGTTCGTCTCGAATCAGCAGCTAGATGGGTGAAACTTGAACAGAACAAGGTCTTCCAACAAGACAGCGATCCCAAACACGCATAAAAACTGGTTTTCTGAACAGATAAAGCAGAATAACATTAAGCTTCTTCTGTTGAACATTTGCAAATGTTAAAGTGGTAAATGGACTGACCACTCAAAGCGCTTTACACTAGAGTCACATTCACCCAAACGCACTCACAGACACTTATTTGTGGACTAATTGGAGACACCATGGTACCAGTCTCTGCATCGGTTCAGTTTTTCTGCGTTTCATGCTTGAAAGCTTGATCCATGCCAAGAAAAAATAATTTAAATGAACTTGACCACGTGAGCCAATAGGAGTGGTCAAACGAAATGTTGAGTCAGAATAATCCCAGTAGATTATTGTTTATATTTGTATCTGAATGTATGCAAATGCAAAAAATTATTAAAAGTTGGATGTAATTAATTTCTATGAGTATTTAAATGTTAATTTATTTTCATAATATATTAGTTCATCTCTTAGATCCAGGAGAACACTAGGGGTTCCTCTGTTTCAATTTTAGTTTAAAATCCCTGTAAAGGAAGACTTGCAGCAAAGACTTACAGTACACCAGTTACTGTCTTTTCAAAGTGTAACAAAACCCAAAGACCGAGACCTCTAAATCAATATTTCTCGACTCTGATGAGTTTCAAGGGAATAAAAATAAAGATACGAAGTTCCTGCAACATGGCCACAGAACAAAATAAGAGAAAAAAGCAGAAATAATAATTTCAATATCTCAGTTTTGGGTAGTTGAAGAAAAGTGACGTAGAGGAGCAGTTGATCTGAAGGTTTGAAAGCCCATCCTGTCCTTGAAGCAGAACAATGGATCTCTAACTAGTCGAAAGGAGCAGTTTATGTCTTTTCTCTATTGTGGTTTGGTTACAAACTGCACTTTTGGGACAAAGTTGTCGTTTTGTTTCCTCTGCAGAATCAATGGAGAAGTCGATGAAAAGGGAAAAAGAAGTTTCCACTCTCACTTCCCAGATCAAAGCTCTAAAGTCACAGATTGGAGGTAAATTATCATGAGTACTCTAATGGTCTTCATTCCTGCAGGTTTCTGTAAAAACCTATTTATAAATACATTGTACACCAATGCTTGTTTAACTATTTTTCACTATTCAATTTACAGTATATTTCTCAATAAATCTAATTTCTTTTTTATCTTGTTTAGATATTGTCATCATATTCAAGGTTGCTCATGTAAAAATACAACTCAGATAATTAGAATATCAAGACAAAGTTCAATACATTTTTTGCCACTCATTTCAGAAAGAGAAACTCATGTATAGATTTATTACACATATAGTGAAATATTTCAAGCCTTTATTTCTGGTAATTTTGTTGATCATGGCTTACAGATAATGGAAACCCAAAATTTAGTGTCACAAAATGAGAATATTACAAAATAAAAAAGATATTAATAATAGAAATGTGAGGCTTCTGAAAAGTATGTTCATTTCTGTGCACTCAATACTTGGTTGGGGCTCCTTTTGCATGAATTATTGCATCAATCCGGCGTTGTATGGAGACGATCAGCATGTGGTTCTGCTGAGGTTGTTCAGGAAGCCCAGGTTGCTTTGATATCGACCTTCAGGTCATCTGCATTGTTGGTTCTGGTGTCTCTCATCTTCCTCTTGACCATACTCTATAGATTCTCTATGGGGTTCTGGTCAAGCCAGTTTGCTGGCCAGTCAAGCACAGTAACACCATGGTCATTGGACCAGCTTTTGGTACCTTTGGCAGTGTGGGCCGGTACCTGCTGGAAAATGAAATTATCATCTCCATAAAGCTTGTCAGCAGGAGGAGGCGGAAAGTGCTCTAAAATATCCTAGTAGATGGCTGCGTTGAATGTGGACTTCAGAAAACCCAGTGGACCAGAACCAGCAGCATTAAATGCAAACTTTACTTTCATCTGAGCAACAGTTCAGTTCTTTTTCTCCTTAGCCCAGGTAAGAGGCTTGTAGTCCATGTGTTGGATTCATCTGTGCTTAGTGGTTCTGGATGCCCTGAGTCCAGCTTCAGTCCACTCCTTTAGAAGCTCCCTCAAATTCTTGAATGGATTTTGCTTGACATTCCTCTCAATGCTGCAGTTACCCCTGTTGCTGGTGCATCTTTTCTTACCTCACTTCTTCCATCCACTAACCTTTCTATGAATATGCTTGGATACAGCAGTCTGTAAACAACCAGCTTCTTTAGCAATTACCTTTTCTAGCCTGCCCTCCTTGTGGCGGGTGTCATTGACTATTCTGGACATCTGTCCAGTTAGCAGTCTTCCCCATGAATATGTAGCCTACACACCCAGACTGACAGACCATTTAGAGGCTCAGGACATCTTTGCAGGTGTTTTGAGTTAAGTAGTTGATTAGGGTGAGACAACAGAAGTTTCAAATATTGAAAATTGAAATTTTCTTGGACACTGAACTTTTGGGTTTTGATCATCTGTAAGCCATAATGATCAAAACTACAAGAAATAAAGGCCCGAAATATTTCAAACTATGTGTAAAAAATGTTTATAATTTGAGTTTTGCTTTCTGAAAACAAGTGACAAAATATTGAATTTTTGTAGACGTGTTTCTATCCACCAGCAGACGAGTTCACCGTGCGGTTCTTTGCTCCTCTTCAGTTTCTTTCTTTGATCATCATCATCATCGTCATCTTTTGAAAAGCTCTGTGACATCAAACAGACTTAAGATGAGCTTAATGTAGCTCAGATAATCAAACTGACACCTCTGAAGAATGGATCATAAATCATTAAAAAAAAAAGATTTAAAGGGCTGTCTTTTAAAGCATAAAATGTTTTTATTGTTTTCATGTTTTTTTTTTTGGAGTGTAAGTTAAGGTTTGAGTCAAAAATGACTTCAAATAATCTTTTTGGAACAAACAGGAGGAAATCTTATGGTTAAATGTCTGAAGCAAAAAAAATAGCTTTTGATTGAAGTTCTGATTGGTTTAGAAAGCACATTTAGTTAATTGTTCTTAAGGGTTTTATTCAACCATATGGCAGCAGAATATTCTGGAAAGAATTTTAGTCAGCAGGAGAAAAAAGGTGAACGGATAAATATAATAATGATAATATTATTTTTGAAACTTTAAAATTTGGTGGGTCTACATTTTATCTTCCTGGCAAAAATAAAACTCTGAGAATGTGACTGTAATTACTAGATTGTTGCACAATTTACATTTGGTTCTCCCACCCTGGACTCATCTGACCCATAAGCAGAATGTTCTCATGTAGTTTGTAGTGACAGGTTCTGGCTCATCCTACATGACTGGGAAACACACTTGGAGACTGAAAAAACTATGTTTTGATGTGTAAACTCTCCATGTGGAGATAAAACTAT
Source organism: Girardinichthys multiradiatus (assembly GCF_021462225.1). Taxonomy (NCBI): domain Eukaryota; kingdom Metazoa; phylum Chordata; class Actinopteri; order Cyprinodontiformes; family Goodeidae; genus Girardinichthys; species Girardinichthys multiradiatus. Next base: position 7,788,188 of record NC_061804.1, read on the forward strand.
GACCATGAAAATTATTTTGTGGTTTTTCTAAATATTTTCAATGTCCGAATCTCGAGTGACATTAGCACATTTAAGTAGAAATTCTGTTCGAAACAGTAAAGAAACTCAAACTGTGGTTGTGTAAAAATCATAAAAGGTGTTTAACATACCAACTTAGTAAAGGGAAGCCCAACTTTCTGTGAGCTGCTTGAAGATTAAATGTTGTTTCTACCGTAACGTATGACTGAGGAGTGGAGCTACATTGAAAGTTCAGTTTTTTCATTACTTGCAGCAAAGTTTCATGTTTGATTGGTGAGTTTCTTTTGCAGTTTTATGCGAATTTCTAAACCAGTTATTGTATCTCTTCTGAAATATTGAACACACGATTCCTGATTGAGCTACGAGTTTTTTTCTGTAAATCATTCTGTGCACATCATTCTCCTTCTGCATTAGCTCTGGAAAGTAAAGTTCACTCTGGGGAAAAGAAAGCCGAAGCCTTAGCCAAGGAGAAGATGCGTGTGGAGGCCGAGCTGGAGGCCATGACCAAGAAATCTCATGATGCATCGGGGCAGCTGGTCAGCATCAGCCAGGACCTGCTGAAGAAAGAAAGGTAACTGCTCCATTGATTTTACAATCTGCTCCAGGACCCTCTGGATAACTAGACAGAAAAATGATATCCCCGAGCAAACAGGCATGAGGAGAAAATTACTTTTATCTTCTTGCAACAGATACTTTATTGATTTTATTGTATTTATTGTAAGCCACAACCAAACCCTGGGCCAGGTCTTCTGATTGAAAGCTAAATTTTCTCATAAAGGAAATTCACTCTGTAGATCATAAAACACACTAAATGCTTTTAAAAGAGTGCTGGGAAGTACCGTATTTTCCGCACTATAAGGCGCACCTTCAATGAATGACCTATTTTAGAACTTTTTTCATATAAAGGGCGCACCGGATTATAAGGCGCATAGAATAGAAGCTACTGCAGTCAAATGTTTGACTGGGGTTGCGTTATGCATCCACTAGATGGAGCTGTGCTAAAGAGAATGTCAACAAAACAGTCAAATAAGTCAGTCAGTCAAACTTTATTAATACGCTACAAACCAGCGTTCTGATAACTCCATTCACTCTCATGGTAAGGTCTCCTCTACATAGAATTCTATTGAATAGAGCCAACCGCACGTTAGGAATGCATTGGAGTCTATGAAGTTGAAGTTGAAATCAAACGTTAGTTAAAACGTGAAAGGGAACTTTTCCCTGATTCAGTAAACACGTAAAAGAAACAGTTTGGTGCACTAAATCAAACGTTAGTACTGTTAACCTTTTCTGTTTCTGTCCCCTGACCGTAGTCTGATGACACAGGGGAGACGCTTTCTCCAGGGCTGAAGTTACTAGTTTCCTCGGGGTTAACTCCCTCACTCATACGTTGCTGAGTTGAGCATGAAGAAACAGCATCAAAACACCGAGTTGTTGACGAGATTTGGGGTTCTTTTTAATGACTTTGCAGCACGTAAAAACACAGGGCTTACAGACTCATACACCGCTGCTCCGGTCGCCGTCTCTACCCACCCCACACACACAATAATACCGACGTCACTCCTTCACTCTTGATTCTCAGCTACGGCAGCACACAGCGCCACCTCTGTCCGGAGGAGTAATGTCAACATCTTCCATACACACACACGAAACATACACCCCACACACTGAGCTTCTAATCACATATAGTTCAGGCAATTCCTGCAACAGTACATTCAAACGTTGTACACACACAAGTGGTGTTGGACTAGGAGTAAGCACAGTACAGGTGTTTACCGCTATTACTTCGGCGACGCCCCTGACTACGGTAGCCGTAATGCTGCAAGCGGTGCGGCTTTATAGTTTACCAGTCGTACTGAAACATTTTGACAGAGCGCCGTGTACAACCAGTATGGATCAACCAATTAACCAATTGATCCATATATAAGGCGCTCCGGATTACAAGGCGCACTGTCATTTTTTGAAAAAACTAAAGGTTTTTAAGTGCGCCTTATAGTGCGGAAAATACGGTAATTATCTTTAAAGCGACTGCAAGAACTTACAGGTGTTTTTGTTTGTTTTCTTTTATCAAATTGTTCCCAGATGGCCGCTTCAAACCAGTTTAAGAACACACAACAGATTGAACAGTATTTTGCAGGGTTCTCTGTGGTTAGGTGGGTCCTCCTTTGAGTGACGGCACATGAGAGTTCCCCGGCTGTTTTTGAGCATGCACAACATTTCTAATAGCGATCTTGGTGGTTTATTATCTTCACGACTCCGAGTCCCTAGGGGTTTGTGGCAACAATGGCAGTGTATTCATTCAGTGAACCTGGCACAAACCTGCATAGACTGGTCATCACATAAACTAAACAAAACTGAACTGGCCACGCTGGTCTCATACCAGTCACTCTCAGGCCACTTACGCACAGACATTGGTACAAACAGGGCGTATAGTGGTGTAAGTCTCAGAGCTGGGGAACAGGACACACACACACACACACACATATATATATATATATATATATATATATATATATACAGTACTGTGCAAACAACTTAGGCAGGTGTGAAAAAATGCTGGAAACAAAGAATGCTTTCAAAAAGGGAAGTGTTAATCATTTATTTTCATCAATGAACAAAATGTGGTGAATGAAAAAAAGAGAAATCTAAATCAAATCAATATTTGGTGTGGCCAGCCTTTGCCTTCAAAACAGCATCAATTCTTCTAGGTACACTTGCACACAGTTTTTGAAGGAACTCGGCTTGTAGGTTGTTCTAAACATCTTGGAGAACTAACCACAGATCTTCTGTGGATGTTGGATTCCTCCTTCTGTCTCTTCATATAATCCCATGATGTTGAGATCAGGGCTCTTTGGGGGCCATACCATCATTCCCGTAAGTTTTGTTCTTCTTTACGCTGAAGGTAGTTCTTAATGACTTTGGCATTTATATTTCTGAAAGCATTCTTTGTTTACAGCATTTTTTCACACCTGCCTAAAACTTTTGCACAGTACTGTATATATATACAGGTCCTTCTCAAAATATTAGCATATTGTGATAAAGTTCATTATTTTCCATAATGTCATGATGGAAATTTAATATTCATATATTTTAGATTAATTGCACACTAACTGAAATATTTCAGGTCTTTTATTGTCTTAATACGGATGATTTTGGCATACAGCTCATGAAAACCCAAAATTCCTATCTCACAAAATTAGCATATCATTAAAAGGGTCTCTAAACGAGCTATGAACCTAATCATCTGAATCAACGAGTTAACTCTAAACACCTGCAAAAGATTCCTGAGGCCTTTAAAACTCCCAGCCTGGTTCATCACTCAAAACCCCAATCATGGGTAAGACTGCCGACCTGACAGCTGTCCAGAAGGCCACTATTGACACCCTCAAGCAAGAGGGTAAGACACAGAAAGAAATTTCTGAATGAATAGGCTGTTCCCAGAGTGCTGTATCAAGGCACCTCAGTGGGAAGTCTGTGGGAAGGAAAAAGTGTGGCAGAAAACGCTGCACAACGAGAAGAGGTGACCGGACCCTGAGGAAGATTGTGGAGAAGGACCGATTCCAGACCTTGGGACTGAGTCTGGAGTAGAAACATCCAGAGCCACCGTGCACAGGCGTGTGCAGGAAATGGGCTACAGGCATTCCCCAGGTCAAGCCACTTTTGAACCAGAAACAGCGGCAGAAGCGCCTGACCTGGGCTACAGAGAAGCAGCACTGGACTGTTGCTCAGTGGTCCAAAGTACTTTTTTCAAATGAAAGCAAATTCTGCATGTCATTCGGAAATCAAGGTGCCAGAGTCTGGAGGAAGACTGGGGAGAAGGAAATGCCAAAATGCCAGAAGTCCAGTGTCAAGTACCCACAGTCAGTGATGGTCTGGGTTGCCGTGTCAGCTGCTGGTGTTGGTCCACTGTGTTTTATCAAGGGCAGGGTCAATGCAGCTAGCTATCAGGAGATTTTGGAGCACTTCATGCTTCCATCTGCTGAAAAGCGTTATGGAGATGAAGATTTCATTTTTCAGCACGACCTGGCACCTGCTCACAGTGTCAAAACCACTGGTAAATGGTTTACTGACCATGGTATCACTGTGCTCAATTGGCCTGCCAACTCTCCTGACCTGAACCCCATAGAGAATCTGTGGGATATTGTGAAGAGAACGTTGAGAGACTCAAGACCCAACACTCTGAATGAGCTAATGGCCGCTATCGAAGCATCCTGGGCCTCCATAAGACCTCAGCAGTGCCACAGGCTGATTGCCTCCATGCCACGCCGCATTGAAGCAGTCATTTCTGCCAAAGGATTCCCGACCAAGTATTGAGTGCATAACTGTACATGATTATTTGAAGGTTGACGTTTTTGTATTAAAAACACTTTTCTTTTATTGTTCGGATGAAATATGCTAATTTTGTGAGATAGAAATTTTGGGTTTTCATGAGCTGTATGCCAAAATCATCCGTATTAAGACAATAAAAGACCTGAAATATTTCAGTTAGTGTGCAATGAATCTAAAATATATGAATGTTAAATTTTCATCATGACATTATGGAAAATAATGAACTTTATCACAATATGCTAATATTTTGAGAAGGACCTGTATATATGTATATTTGCTGTTTGTTGTTGTTTTCAAGCCTTTGTTTCTGTTAGTTATTTGCTTCCGGCTAATAAAAACACAATATTTAGTCAAGTCAAGTTTATTTATATAGCGCTTTTCAGCCACAAGGCCCTCAAAGCGCTGTACATGAGGAAAAACATTACAATGATACAGACAATCAAACACATAAAAACAAATCAAATGACATTAATAATCCTTGGGAGTTTACTGGTAAGAGCTGGTTCTGATCCAATCTTTCTAATAGAGGTAATTAGCGCATTAAGTCCTCTGTGGTAAGGAATTAATCCGGTGCTAGAAGAAAAATTATATTATTAATCCTTGAGGTCGCTGGTATGAGGCAGCTGTGGTCCCATCATTCAAATAGTACCAGTCATGGGCACTCATTGAATTCTAAGTAGAGAAGATGGGTCACTGGTAGGTCCAAACTTTTTAAATACTAATAATGTTTGGCTTTCACTGGTATGAAATTGTTGTAATACAATCCTTCTAAGAAATCGAAAAATCTATGAATCCTTCTAAGAAATCTAAAAAGCTCTGGTCATTGGTGTAAAAACAGCTGTAGTCAAATATTCAAATTACTAATAATATTTGGTTTTTGCTGGTAATCCTTCTGAGAAATCTGAAAATCTATGAAAAGTAATGAAATCACACATTTAGGTAAAGCAAGATAGGAGGAAAAAAAAAATCATATTTCAGACTATTAGCAGAATAGAGTTGTGAAATAGTACATAAAACCTCAGCAGGGGTAAGCAACACACACATAAGTAAAGATTTAGCAAGGGTATGGTGGAATCTTGAGGGTGCGAATGTAAGTCTGAGTGTTTGCAAGAATTAGACTGTCAACACTGATAGAAACGCTATTGTCTTTGAGAAGAGAGGTAGAAGTTTTATCAATCGGCTGCATAATCCTATCAGCACACAGCTGGTAGGGGAGTGCTGGGGAAGAGCGTCGTGTTTATATAACATCCAGGAGATATTTTGTCGATAGCCAGTTACCAGAAGTTGCCAAGGCCACATTGGGGCGCCAGATTTAGAGAAACAATAAACGCTGTTGTTCAGGCAGTTGTGAATTTCCAACCACCTTAAGAGTTTTACTCAATTGCGAATCCAAATAGCCAAATTTCTGGTACTTTCCACAGATCTCGAGCATACAACATCTCCAAGATTATATCCTTTAACCTCTGAGTCCAACCGCTGCCAGGTTGCGATTCTGTTCAAGAATCGTGTCCAGCTTGCGATTCTGCTCTCTTAACATTTCAGTCTGAGTGTTGATCGCTCTACAGACTCCATCTAACATCGCAGGAAGTTTTGGAAAGCTTTGAACAGCCGCCCATGTTTTGAGAATCACTCGATAAGCCAGGTAACCGCCAACTCCAAAAAGCAGAAATCCTGTTATCAAAAGTCCAAATATGTACACATCTTCTACGTCCTCGACCAACATCGTAGTCAGGGATACAATCTTCCATTACTGCCAAGAATCCATTGAGTCCCGTCTGGACAAGAGGGTCTCCTTTACCCTGTCTTCCGGTCGAAAAAAAAGATTAGAATTTTACATCAGACCAATAAAAAACTTCTTTAATACAGAAATTTGGGATTAATGAAATATATTTTTAATACATGCTTAAAGGTTGTTATTTTCCAATATGCTATGACCTCAACCATTCCATTTTAATCTGACAAACGAGCATAATTGAAACACATATTCTAATTTAATAATTATGACATTATATAGGGGGAAAATAATATATGTTTGATCCAAAGCTAAAACATTTTGGCATATTCTATTACAAAACACAAAATATACACTATAAGCATCCATTTTAATGAAGTTCAGTACATCAGTAGTCTCATAGCAAACAAAAAAAGAAGGGGACACAGACATCATCAGTGAATATAAGGGGTTTTTCTTTATTTAAAAAAACAACAAAAACTAAATTAAACAGAACACATGTAGAATATCTTTATATTCTGGAAAGTTTCCTTCCAATTAAATTATCTAGTTAGCAGGAAATCCCTCTTCCCCTGAGATTAGCAATGTTATCCAGCTTGCATTCATTTTAAAGTAGTCTTAGATTTCAGAAATATCTGGATGTGTTGCCTGAATCTAAAAAGTCATGTTGCCCTCGAAATTAAAAGTTGCTTTAATTCTAATTTATAATAAGTTTTCTAATAAAATTACTATATTGTAAAAAAAAAAAAAAAACCAACTAAAAACTAAATCTAATGTTTTTTCTGTTGATTTTCTTTTTTCTGCAGGAGTCTGAATGAACTGAGGGTGTTACTCTTGGACTCACACCGCCACTCTCGGGATATGGAGAAAGACCTGAGCCGAGAGGTGCACAAGGCTGAATGGAAGGTCAAGGAGCAGAAGCTGCAGGACGACATACAAACACTGAGAGAAAAACTGCTGCTGCTGGTGAGAACAAATAATAACTTTGTGATTTAACATCACACTGGCTTATCAACATTTTTTCCTAAACCAGGGGTCTGCAACCTGCGCGCCAGACCCACTAGTGGCTCTTTGGACCTAACTTACCTTCAACATTCTCTTCCTGCTAAGCTAGCTTTAACATTGCAAGGACACTTCTACCTGAAATATCAAAATAAAAGCACTTCCTGGTCTTTTCATTCACACGTTTAACACTCATTTATTTACTTACCACACTTTACTTCATTCGTTGTGTTGTAATTTATACCTGAAATATGAATAGCTTTACTATTTAGAATTCAGACCAAAGTTTTTAAATGTGGATTTAGGAAATGGTTTCCCAATATTATCAAAACGTCTGCAGCTCAGAGTGAGGAGAAGAAAACTGTTGGATGGGTGCAAAAACTTGTTATCACTCATGTAAAAACTTTGTGTTGCAAGGCACCTGCACTATGCCTTCCTCCCTGTGTGTGTGAGATCATTGTTATCTCTGTGTGAACCAGCCTCCTTTCTTTCTCACACACACACACCCTGTCTGAACTGTCTGTTGAACTGTGCATATAAATAAAGAGATAGGGTGTCAAAAACGTTGTAGTTTCACTGCAAAGTGGGCTACCCTTGCTGCAAGTAACTCTGACTGTATCGTTCTTACCTCTGAGTTGACTAAATAATACCTAACAAAAACCCTCCAGACCAGATTTAGTGTAATATATAATGACATAGAAGACAATATGAAGACAGGGATAAACAGTTGATTCCTTAGTCTTTACAAAGATAGAAAAACACTTTGATTGTGTGTCGGTTTGATGAAAGATCGTTACTATGAACTTTACCTCCTTCCTGCTCCACAGAAGTGGCGAGAAAACCATAGAAACCACTCACATGTTTTTTTTACTCAGCAGGTCCTTTATTCTTCTGTCTATCATCAAGCATGTTCTGAAAACTCAAAAAGTGGAACAAAAGGACGTTTATGTGTGATTGATTTGGGACAGTGGCTGTATTGCTGCCTCTTCCTTGAAGTTATTTGAATGATCTTTCCCTAAAAGCATCACCATTGATTGGTCTAATGTTGATTATGCAGTTTCTATTATTATTTTTTTACCTTTTGAGCTCCAGGTTGGAAATAATTACCGACACTCGTAATAACTTGTTTCCCTCATTCAGTGTCCCCTACCATGTGTCATATTTAATGCTTAATGCATAGAAAAAGACATTTTGAAATATACAAAATAGTTTATTTGTAACTATTAAATTGAAATTGTCAATAATTTAGGCTCCCAGTAATCTTTGAAGCGTTTTATCTGAGTTTTTGTTTGCAAACCTGCTCATATTTATAACCAGCCTTGCTATTTACAGGGAGTTTGACTTCTGTTCCTGCAGACTCTGTCGATAAGCCTCCTCCCTTGTCTGTGTCTGCGTTTGTTTTTCAGGGCCGGGAGCGTTCCTCCCCCGACCACCGGCGGTACTCCATGCTGGACCCTTCAGCTCTGGACTCAGAGGTGAGCCGCCTGCGCCAACGTCTGCTCTGTACCGAGGACGCCCTGAGGAATGCCTTGGAGCACAACCAGCAAGTCGACAAGCTTGTCCAGGCCATGCGTAGACATCCAGACAAAAGCCAGGTAAAGTGATTTAAAAGGATGAGTGACTAGCCAGACACCCACATGTTTTTTTAAGGACATTTGGTCTGTATTGAGAGCTGGAGAGCAGATTGTACATTGCAGGTGTGTGTTCAAGTGTATGGTGAGAGCAGACCATGATGTAAATGCTGTAGCAGTGTTGCTGCCAAAATTGTTCCAATACCTCACCTAGAAGGCTGCCAGCATGGTGTGTGCATGAAGGTCATAGCCTTGGCAGTGAGACTGCTTCTACCTCAGATTCTCAGATAACCAAGCCATGCAAATGATCATGGACCCTTTCTTATGGATATGCTGTCACCCTGTCCCCCACACGCCACCCAGGTTCCTGATACGCCACCACCATGATGAGCGCATACTCAACACAGGTGTTCAATTTGAATGGGGAGCCCATGGCGTGCTACAAGACCTGGTTAAAAGGTTATCCCCATTCGAACTGATTTTACAGTTTTTTTGTAAATGTAAGCTGGAAATTATGACTTCCAACAGTAAAAGTTGCAAAAGAAGGACACATTCAGGGCTTTGCAAAGTATTCACACACCTTGCCACAAGCCCTGTACAAGATCGAACTGTTTGGCCAATATGCAAAAGTTTATGTGTGGAGTAAAATTAACATGGCAGATCAGCCTGAACACAGCATCTGTAGAGTAAAACAAGGTGGTGGCAGCGTCATGCTAGGGGAATGCTTTTCTCCAGCAGGGACAAGGAAGTTGTTCAGAGTTGACGGAAGAGGACAGGAGCTAAATAAAGGGCAAAGCTGCGAGAAAACCTTTTTGAGGTTCCAGAAAACATGAGATCAGTCAGCTGGACAACAACCCTAAACACCCAGCCAGAACCACAATGGAATAGTTAAGGTCATAGTGTGTTTAAAAGTGTTAAAATGGCCCAATCAAAGTCCAGACCTAGATCCAGTTGTAAATCTGTGGATAGACTGTCAAACTGATGTTCACAAACGCTCCTCATCTGATTAGACTGAGCAAATGTGTCTCTACCTTTGCATAGCTGGTAGAGACATACGCCAGAAGACTTGCAGCTGTGTTTGCTGCAAAAGGGGTTTTACTCAAAGGGGGTAAATACATATGCAAGCCACATTGTTGGATTTTTATTTGTAAAAGAATTTGAAAACCACGTCACAGATATTTATTACATTTTTCTATCTCATTAAACTGAAATCACACCTGGTACTGTACAGTCTCCCTTTAGGTGTTTCTTTCAGGTTTAAGTGAATTTGGCAGACTTTTTTGTTCAAAGCGACTCACAAATGAGGAGATGACAGTGCAGCTGTTACTACAGCTAACAATAAGCTACTTAGAAGGAAGACCACTAGTCTGGCTCTGTCGGAAGTGACGGTTTCGAAGTGGAGTTCAGGCATGGAGGGAGGTGCAGAAAGAGATACAGGGTAGATGCTAGGACAGCAGATGCTCTCTGAAGAGCTGGTTCTGGTAGCGTAGTTCCACCATCGTGAAACGACACGTGAAAAAGGTCTGGATAGTGCTGTTGGCACTGCTAGCCGATGACAACCAGAGATCAGTACTTCTAATTTACCAGCAAAACAGTTAACAGTTAGCAAATTTTACATGCTTTAAAACTTCTGACTATAATGGGCTCAACTCCAGGCATGAGTCTACATTTGTCATTTCTGTCTTTTTCAGGTTCTCGGTGCAAATTCAGCGAATGGAATTTATCACCAGGAATCAAACAGCACTCAAGAGGTTGTTGTTGAAGTTTTTTCCACTAAAATGTTTTTACTCAAAATGTTTTACACAAAACCACATCCTTCCCACGCTGGAGAATGGATCTGTTGAAAAATAAAACAGGAGAGGGCAGGAAACATGCACTAAAGGATTCATTGACAAACCTATACATATTTTACCTGTTACTCAATGCAATCCTACATCTACATCTCAGAAAATGTTAACATTTTTGTTCTCTGGTTGATGCCAAATGCTGTTGAATTGGATATCACAGCATCTCCTGTCTAAGACGAGCAAATAACGAAACTCAAGCATAATTTTAATGAGACTGAAAGACCGAAAGGAGACAAACAAATTTCAGAGAAGGAAAAAAAAGAGTTAATTTTCTGTTGAGGAGAGCAAACCCCTGGACAGTGTTGGTAAATCTGCTCTCTTTTAATCTTCTTTTATAGGAACAACACTGATGGAAGCAGCAGAGACGAGTTGGAGACTGTGACGTGAACCCAGACTAATGCAAAGACCTTCAGAAAAAGCTCGAGTGAAACGTCTCCTGATGCTGCGTCGGACGCCTGAAAACATGAGTTTACAGTCAATGAATACCAAAACAGTGAATTGTATGTTGTTGCAGAATGTACCTAATAGCCAATCACAAAGGTCGCCTAAAGTACTATAAAGTATGGGACATGAAGAGATATTATCAGTAAAACAAACTGCTGAGAACTCAGAGTATGGCTGCTCTGGATGCTTTACATTAGTTAGGAAGCTTAGTGGGAACTCCCCCTGTTTTGATGGACAAACATGAAGACCTGATGGACTGACTCTCAGTTGCTTTCATTGTTTTATTTATTGCTTTTACTTTGACATTTTGCTTTCTAATAATCCTTTGTACTGCTTGAAGCACAGCCCAACGTCTGACATTTCTATTTTATTCTGACGAGAACTGGTATCAGACTTGTTACCTTTCACCAAACTGTAAAGTTCAATCTCCTGCTGTCGCACACACAAACAACAGAAATGTTTTCTTTAATCCCTTCATGACTGTAGTCAGGTTGTATGCATTTTATGAATGTTAGATTTTATAATACCCCTAGAAGTCATTCAGAAAAAAGTGCAGAACATACCCAACAAGTCACTCTAACTTAAATAAATACAGTTACCAGGAGCAACCATGTGTCTTAATATAAAAGGAAGGAAGTTATATTGCATTAAATGCCTTTTTGATCCTTTCAGTGCATTATTATGAAACTACAGGACAGCTGTGGAGAGCATCAGTACTCTTGATGTTATCAATTTGCTGATATAAACCCACTGGCAAAACTAGTTAAACACCATAGTGGAATGACCTGATGTGGACCTGATTTGGCGCATATGCAGACCAGTGATGGGGGTGCAGAGCCAGCACCAAAGTGTTGGCATCATGAGTGAACCAGTTGCAGGAGCACTGAACTGATTTTTATAGGGGTTGCATTTTTTTTGGAGAGGTCACAGTGTCTCAGTTTTGGAGCCAAACGGTGCATGTGGATACCTGCACATTTTGTGGAAGTCTAGTTGCCACTAATTTAATTTTATTCCTGGAGAGAAGGGTGTCTGGTTTGGAAGCCCCAGGGTCTCATCTTTGCTTTTTGCAGACGATGTGATTCTCCTGACATCATCAAGCCGTGTCCTTTAGCGTGCACTTGTGCAGTTTGCAGCTGAGTATGAGTTGGCCGGAATGAGTCGGCTCCTCTGAGTCTGATGCCATTTCTCTCAACCAGAAAAAGAGTGGACTGCTTCTTTCCGTGTTGGGTTTGTATATTCTGCCTCGAGCGGAGGACTTCAAGTAACTTTGTTCATGAGTGATGGTAGGATGGAGCAGAACATGGAAAGACAGTTTGGGGCCTCATCTGCAGCAATGTACCCACCCGCGATGTACTGTAAAACCAGGGATCTACATCTCTGGACATCGAGAACTACTCCCCCTTCATTCAGCTTTTAGATGGATCCGTGCTTCAACACACCTAAAGCACTTAACTGAATTCCATCTCCTGCATGTATTAAAGTTCTGCAGAGCTCTGGTAATGAGCTAGTCAATTGATTCTGGATACAAACAGCTGAAATGTGCTTCCTCCAAAGCATGGCTGCGTTAAGCCTTTGAGATAGGGTGAGGAGCTCAATCAGCTGGGGGAGCTTGGAGTAGAGCCGCTGCTCCTATGCACCGGAGTCAGTTGAGATGGTTCGGGAAACATCTGGCCGGGACGTTTCCGCAGTGCTTTCTATCAGCATGTCCCTCTGGGAGGAGATGCCTTGGGATGCCCAGCAATGAGATGGAGTGTACCACCAGGAAAGAGAGGTCTGGTTTCACCCCTTGACCTGTTACACCTGCAGCCTGATCTCGGCAAAGCAGAAGACAATGGATGGACAGTTACTTGAGACAGAACACAGGTAGGGAGGATCCTTGTGTTTGACAAAACTTTGTGATTTAAACATCTCGTGTCAAACCTCACCGTGTCTCAACAACTGACATCCGCTGGACATTAACACCAGAGCAGAGATCACTCACCAACCCTCAGAGGAGATCGACTTATGACCACTAATGTCATTATATCCTCAGAGGTGAATGTAGGTTGTGTATTTGCATACATAGCACTAAGTTCTACCTATCTACTAATGTTGTAAAGAGAGACATCAACATTATGGGTGGTATCCTCTCAGCATAAACTCCGACCCATTGTGGATCTGCTGGATCTCAAGGTTCAGCTTCAACAGCTCTGGGTCGCTTGCTGCAGGAGAGTTAGCAATCACTGTATGAATCTGATTTGTATCAAATTATTTCTTGAATTCAGGTCTGAAAAAGCGCCACACCCTACTCACATCCGTGACCTTGTGTTGCCATCTCAGTTTTCCATGTGATCAGATATTGTAATGATTGCAGTATAGTCATTCAGTTTCATTTCATTTCCCCCATTTCTGCCACTGCCTATGGCTATCTAACTCTTTTTGTCAGTGGCTGTACATAGTCAGAGAAACTACGAGTTGACTGAAACTCTCTCTCACAGTTAAGATTGTGAAAAAGTATTTACTCCCTTAAAGATTTCTTCTGATTTTGTCTTTTTCTCACATTTAAATGTTTCAGATAATCAAACAAATGTTAATATCAGACACAGATAACCTGAGTAAATACAAATTGCAGTCTTGAACTGATAATTTGTGGATAGAAGTTCATGGGTTCAAATCCGGACCTGGGCTCTTTCTTCGAGGTGATGGCATGTGCTCCCTGTTCATACAATCCCCACGCCTCCTCCCAAAGTCTAAAACCATGACTGTTAGGTTAACTTGCAGCTCTTTAATTCCTGTTGTGTCTCTGTGTTGTCCTGTTATGGACTGGCAACCTGTCCAGGGTGTACCATACCTCTCGTCCAATGGCTGCTGGAAATAGGCACCAGCAACCTCTGTGGCTCTGCAAGGAAAATCAGGTAGACACTGGATGGATGGAAGCTATATAAACCAACCTGGCCAAAAGTGAAAAAAATGTTTAAATCTTGAATTAAGTGTAATTAACCAATTAACTACATGTTTTTGGAAACCTGAGTTTGTTTTTACCAGCTTCCTGAATACTGCCACACCTACAGATTTAGGAAATAACTTGAAAAGGACCTGTCTGACAACATGAAGTAGGTTAAAATATCTTAAAAAACAACAGATTATGCTCAGCTTCAACACCCAATGAGAAACTAAATCAGAGCCATCCATCTGTCTCAAAAAAGGTTACAAAGCTATTTCTAAATCTTGGGGACTCCAGTGAACCACAGTGAGAGCCATTATCCAACAATGGAGAAACATGGAACCATCCAAGGAGTGACCACTCAAATAAAATTACTCTAAGAGTGTATTTATAACTCCTCCAGGAGGTCACAAAGAACCCAGAACCATTCAGTTGCCTCATTTAAGGTCAGAGTTTATGATTCAGCAATGAGAAATAGACTGCTGACCAAACAAAACGCAAAAGCCTGCCTAACATTGGACAAAAAAAATCTCGATGATCTCAATGACTTTTGGGGAAATGTTCTGTGAATTGTTGAGACAAAAGTTGCATTTTTGAAGGTGTGTACCTGCTTATATCTTCCTTATGCAGCATTTCAGAAAAAAAAGAGCAGCCTGGAAGTCAAACCTTGTGGTGGAAGTAGATTTATGATCTGGGACTGCTTAGCTGCGTCAGGAGCTGGACAGCTTACCTTAATTGATAGATCCATAAATTCTTCTCCCTGGAGGAAAATCCTGATCGAGAATGTCTGACCATAACACACAGGATACAAATCCAAAGCACACCAGCAAGTCCACTTCTAAACCTCTCAAAAAAAGAAAGTTTTTCAGCGGCCTAGTCAAAGTCTAAACTTTAACTCCAATTTAAATGATGTGACATAGCCTTAAACTCTCTAGTGTGGCTAAACTAAAACAATTCAGCAAAGAGGAGTGGGCAAAATTCCTACACTGCGATGGAAAGGACTGATAGTGTGGCGGTTGTATCAGCTAAGAGTTGCAATCAGTTATTGGGAGGCAATTACTTTTTCCTGTAGGGCCAGGTTGGTTTAGATAGCTATTTCCCTTATCATCGTGTGGATACTGCTTTTTATATAAACTCATGTTATCTTTGTCAATAATATCTGTTTGATGATCTGAAACATTTTTGTCACAAAAATGCAAAAACGGAAGAAATCTGTGAGGGGGTAAATACATTTTTACAGCTCTGTACATCTGCAGCATTGATATGAGGTGGCTGCTAGGGGTGATTTTTGAGTCCATATCCTTAAAATCAAACCTGCTTGGCCAGAAGATGGGTGATGATTATGCTAAAAAACCTTCAGAAGACAATTATATCGACTGGTTCTTCTGCAAAACCCTGTTTTAGTGAAGTTACTTCATTTACTGTGGTTCTGCATCAACACAGACCCCATCCAATCCTAATTCGTGATGTTTGGTATGAAATGGCAGCCTACATAAGCCCATTTTTTGCTGTATAAGAATCATGCCTGCAGTGCTTTATTGACCCGCTTTTTAAAGTGTGCTGAAGGGCTGTCACACGAGCTGAAACCCAAACAGACAAACGTGGGATTTTGAAATTCACCAACTCTCTGATTAACAACACAAGGCTTTTGTTTAGTGCTTGTGCTGTAAAGTCTTCCAGATATTGATTTACCCATGCCTCATCTGAACCAGAAGTTTTGTTTTGTAGGTTGCAGGAGACATGACAAGAAGGAGTTCAGCCTGAACACGTCATGTAAGGCAGGCGGAGATACAATGTAAAGTTTTTATTGGATGTTATTGTACATGGCCTTCTCAGCTTGGGGTGGTGGGGTTGGACCCTTTGGATTATTGCTGCAACAGTTTTGGAGATTGAGTCATTAAATATTAACAATGTAGCCAAGAGTCTGCGGTGTTTTATTTTACCCTGCTGTCAGTTCTGTGTGCTTGCTTGTGAGGCAACAGAGCAGCACTCTGGGTTATTACTTACACAGCTCCGTCAAGTTTTTCCTGACTTTAAGCTACTGACACAATATTCACAGAAACCACAACCGTTTGTCTGTTTCTCAGCCATGTGCAAACACTTTCTGTTCAACGATACATGTGCTGCAGATTATTTCTCCAAATCTGAGGCTATTAATAATATCACAAATGTGTGTTGTTTGTCAGAAGAGGCGGTAACTTCTACATGTGGCAAAGAACTAAATTTTTTCCAGATGGTTGAATATAAAAACCCGGACAGTGGATGTTTATTTTATGTTTCAAGACTCCTGGCATCTCTTTTATTTGTTGGCCTTGGCAGATAGCAGCTCTTATCTACTGCATGACAGGAGGACTGTGGAGTTTCTAAATTATTTTTAGAAATGGCTTGCGTCAACATAACTTTAAATGCACAGTAAAGTTTATGGAAAGATATAGAAATCACGGATCTATAGGATGGATTGGCGACCTGTCCAGGGTGTAACCCGCTTCTCGCCCGTAGACTGCTGGAGATAGGCACCAGCTCTGCCTGGCTAAAAAGTTGCCTCACCTTAAATGTAGAAAAGACTGTTGCAACGTACTTTACAAATAGACATAAATCTTTAGATTATCCAGACATTTATATAAATAAGGAAAAAATAATAAATGTTAACAGTTTCACTTATTTAGGTGTTACTCTGGACCAAACCTTGACTTTTAAAAATCGTGTAAAAAAATTGTGCAACTCTTTAAAATTTACTCTGGCAAATTTTAGGTTCATCCGAGGATCCCTTACCATTGAAGCATCACATATGTACTTAAATTCCATGATTTTTTCCCGTATTCTGTATTGTGTGACTAGCTGGTCGCAGGCATGCAAAACAGTCTTAAAGCCTCTTGAATCAACCTTCAAAAGTGCAATAAAAATTCATGACAAGAAATGTAGACAGTATCACCACTTTCATATTCTTTCAAAATACAATTTTTTAAATTTTAATAACCTTTTTATGCATGCAAACATTTGCTTACTTTTTAAAATTATTCATGGTATTATTGCTCCTCCTCTAAGAAGGTACGTCACACTGAGCTCAGAAAAAACAACTAGAGTAACAAGGGCGACCTCTAGAGGAGAGTGCAGCATTCCAAAATGTAAGACATCTTTTGCTAAATCTGCCTTCTCTGTTGTTGCCATGAGTCAGTGGAATACATTATAACATGTACAAGTTTCTCAATGTTTGCACATTGGACAAAGAAATGGCTTTTATCAATGTGTGTATGAACAAATAGGTATGTTTATTGTATAAGTGCAAGCGTGTGATAGAGAAATGATAAATCCCTGGAAGTCTTTAATAACTGGTGTAACTGAGGGTCGAGGTCTGTTACGATTGTATTGTATTAGTTTATGTTCACTGGTTCTCTTCTCTCATACATTTCCATAAAATAAAAAAAACAGTTACATTTTGATTAATATCAACCTGTCAAGGGACTACAGGTGGAAATTAGCATCTTTTGTTATAACCTGGCACCTTGCATATTTCCTGTTTTTAGGTCAATGTATTGCTGTGCACTGTCCCTGTACAAATAAAGGAAATCATCATCATCAGCTCCCCCGTGACCCACTATGGAATAAGCGGTATAGAAGATGAATGAATTAATGGATCTACAGGAAAATAGGAAAATGTACTACTGTGGTTTAATCCATCAAATAAGCACAGCATTCCTCATCAGCCTTGTTATTTCAATTTTTACATACAGTTTTTAATATGCGAACGTTTGCTTTGCCTGCTGTTGTTTTTTGCCAAAATGTAGGCCATTATTAATTTAAATGTTGCTAATTTACCATATCTGGCTTCAAATTTGAACATCTAGGACAAAATCAGAGCCATTTTTATTCAGATAGGGGCCAAAAGCAAAAGACAAAGGTCCTCCATTTCCCCTCTTGTCATTTTTGCCTAAGACCTACAGAGGTTGGACAATGAAACTGAAACACCTGTCATTTTAGTGTGGGAGGTTTCATGGCTAAATTGGACCAGCCTGGTGGCCAGTCTTCATTGATTGCACATTGCACCAGTAAGAGCAGAGTGTGAAGGTTCAATTAGCAGGGTAAGAGCACAGTTTTGCTCAAAATATTGAAATGCACACAACATTATGGGTGACATACCAGAGTTAAAAAGAGGACAAATTGTTGGTGCACGTCTTGCTGGCGCATCTGTGACCAAGACAGCAAGTCTTTGTGGTGTATCAAGAGCCACGGTATCCAGGGTAATGTCAGCATACCACCAAGAAGGATGAACCACATCCAACAGGATTAACTGTGGACGCAAGAGGAAGCTGTCTGAAAGGGATGTTCGGGTGCTAACCCGGATTGTATCCAAAAAACATAAAACCACGGCTGCCCAAATCACGGCAGAATTAAATGTGCACCTCAACTCTCCTGTTTCCACCAGAACTGTCCGTCAGGAGCTCCACAGGGTCAATATACAGGTCCTTCTCAAAATATTAGCATATTGTGATAAAGTTCATTATTTTCCATAATGTCATGATGAAAATTTAACATTCATATATTTTAGATTCATTGCACACTAACTGAAATATTTCAGGTCTTTTATTGTCTTAATACGGATGATTTTGGCATACAGCTCATGAAAACCCAAAATTCCTATCTCACAAAATTAGCATATCATTAAAAGGGTCTCTAAACGAGCTATGAACCTAATCATCTGAATCAACGAGTTAACTCTAAACACCTGCAAAAGATTCCTGAGGCCTTTAAAACTCCCAGCCTGGTTCATCACTCAAAACCCCAATCATGGGTAAGACTGCCTGACCTGACTGCTGTCCAGAAGGCCACTATTGACACCCTCAAGCAAGAGGGTAAGACACAGAAATAAATTTCTGAACGAATAGGCTGTTCCCAGAGTGCTGTATCAAGGCACCTCAGTGGGAAGTCTGTGGGAAGGAAAAAGTGTGGCAGAAAACACTGCACAACGAGAAGAGGTGACCGGACCCTGAGGAAGATTGTGGAGAAGGGCCGATTCCAGACCTTGGGGGACCTGCGGAGGCAGTGGACTGAGTCTGGAGTAGAAACATCCAGAGCCACCGTGCACAGGCGTGTGCAGGAAATGGGCTACAGGTGCCGCATTCCCCAGGTCAAGCCACTTTTGAACCAGAAACAGCGGCAGAAGCGCCTGACCTGGGCTACAGAGAAGCAGCACTGGACTGTTGCTCATTGGTCCAAAGTACTTTTTTCGGATGAAAGCAAATTCTGCATGTCATTCGGAAATCAAGGTGCCAGAGTCTGGAGGAAGACTGGGGAGAAGGAAATGCTAAAATGCCAGAAGTCCAGTGTCAAGTACCCACAGTCAGTGATGGTCTGAGGTGCCGTGTCAGCTGCTGGTGTTGGTCCACTGTGTTTTATCAAGGGCAGGGTCAATGCAGCTAGCTATCAGGAAATTTTGGAGCACTTTGTGCTTCCATCTGCTGAAAAGCTTTATGGAGATGAAGATTTCATTTTTCAGCACGACCTGGCACCTGCTCACAGTGCCAAAACCACTGGTAAATGGTTTACTGACCATGGTATCACTGTGCTCAATTGGCCTGCCAACTCTCCTGACCTGAACCCCATAGAGAATCTGTGGGATATTGTGAAGAGAACGTTGAGAGACTCAAGACCCAACACTCTGGATGAGCTAAAGGCCGCTATCGAAGCATCCTGGGCCTCCATAAGACCTCAGCAGTGCCACAGGCTGATTGCCTCCATGCCACGCCGCATTGAAGCAGTCATTTCTGCAAAAGGATTCCCGACCAAGTATTGAGTGCATAACTGTACATGATTATTTGAAGGTTGATGTTTTTTGTATTAAAAACATTTTTCTTTTATTGGTCGGATGAAATATGCTAATTTTGTGAGATAGGAATTTTGGGTTTTCATGAGCTGTATGCCAAAATCATCCGTATTAAGACAATAAAAGACCTGAAATATTTCAGTTAGTGTGCAATGAATCTAAAATATATGAATGTTAAATTTTCATCATGACATTATGGAAAATAATGAACTTTATCACAATATGCTAATATTTTGAGAAGGACCTGTACATGGCTGGGCTGCTATAGCCAAACCTTTGGTCACTCATGCCAATGCCAAACGTTGGTTTCAATGGTGCAAGGAGCGCAAATCTTTGGCTGTGGACAATGTGAAACGTATTGTTCTCTGATGAGTCCACCTTTACTGTTTTCCTCACATCCAGGAGAGTTACGGTGTGGAGAAGCCCCAAAGAAGCGTACCACCCACACTGTTGCATGCCCACAGTGAAGCATGGGGGTGGATCAGTGACGGTTTGGGCTGCCATATCATGGCATTCCCTTGGCCCAATACTTGTGCTAGATGGGCACGTCACTGCCAAGGGCTACCGAACCATTCTTTTGGACCATGTGCATCCAATGATTCAAACATTGTATCCTGAAGGCGGTGCACCAATATACACATCAAGACTGGTGACAGATTGGTTTGATGAACATGAAAGTGAAGTTGAACATCTCCCATGGCCTGCACAGTCACCAGATCTAAATATTATTGAGCCACTTTAGGGTGTTTTGGAGGAGCGAGTCAGGAAACGTTTTCCTCCACCAGTATCACGTAGTGACCTGGTCACTATCCTGCAAGAAGAATGGCTTAAAATCCCTCTGACCACTTGTGCGGAACTTGTATATGTCATTCCCAAGACGAATTGACGCTGTATTGGTCACAAAAGGAGGCCCTACACCATACTAATAAATTATTGTGGTCTAAAACCAGGTGTTTCACTTTCATTGTCCAACCCCTGTACTTGTGGTGTATTATTGTTAGAAGCTACAACTAAATTCAGTTGGCAATGGGATTTACATATTCAATTTTTAAAAGTGCATTTTCCAACAATTTCTTTGAAAAAGAAAAAAAAAATTTTTTTTTGTTTAGGAGGACAGTGTAGTGAGGGGATTGTAATTTATTAGTGGAAACAACAGCTTTTAAACTCGTAGGTCGTATATATACACACACATTCACATCATTCACACCTAAGAGCAGTTTAGAAAGACCAATTAACCTAACAAGTTTATGGAGTATGGGAGGAAGCCAGAGTAGCCAGCGAGAACCCACGCATGCACAGGGAGAACATGCAAACTCCATGCAGAAAGACCCCTGGCTGGGAGTCGACCCCAGGACCTTCTTGCTCACACAACATTTAAGATGAAAATATTTCATCAGACCAATAAAAATGCTTTTTTTAATACAGAAATGTAGGCTTAATGAAAAGTATGTTTATTACCTACTTACAGGTTGTTATTTTCAAACATTTAGTATATGATTACAGAAGCGCACATGGTGGAGTCGAAGATAACGCTGATAATAATGGATTGTTAAGTACCACAGAGGGGTCAGATAACAATGATTAAATGATCAATAAAAAGGGGGAAATGTGAAACAACAAAATTGAAAATCCACAATTAAATAAATGTGGAAAAACGTGCTATTGTTGAATTAAATGATCCATTTATGGGAGGCATTGACCTTCTTGACATGACAATTCAGCTTTAATGTAAGTCCAGAATATAGCACATCCCTTGGCACGCTGTCATTGATGCAGTCATGAATAAATAGTTGCTTTTCAAAAGAGAACAAAAACTGCTGCAGACTAGGAGGAAATCCCTGCTAATGCAAGCAGGTCAGTTTCCTTTGTAGAACATAAGACACCAGTCTCACAAGATAATCCATCGCTGTGCCTCCTGATAGGAGAAAGGACGGCATTATCAACTAACATCATAGAAAAGCAATGAGAAATGCAGGCATTACTGAGGCAGTAATGTCTCACATGTCTTCTGCACAAAATGAACATCTGTCTAAATGAAGATAAAAATTAGCATTTTAGCCTTTTATGAAAAACAAAAATCATCAAACTCTTTGCCAAGCAGAAAATAACCCGCTACCATGCTTCTATTAGAAAAAGGATAGCTTTGATAACTTATTTTGACCTTTCATATAATGCAAACATATAGCTAAATATATTTTACACATTTTGTGTAAAAACCGACAATCAAGAAAAAAATCGTTTTTGGAAAAATTACTTTTAAAAGTGGTAAATGCTGTCTCAATGGGCCATATATTTATCTTTCCTTTTTAAAAGGGAACATATACAGGGGTTGGACAATGAAACTGAAACACCTGTCATTTTAGTGTGGGAGGTTTCATGGCTAAATTGGACCAGCCTGGTAGCCAGTCTTCATTGATTGCACATTGCACCAGTAAGAGCAGAGTGGGAAGGTTCAATTAGCAGGGTAAGAGCACAGTTTTGCTCAAAATATTGAAATGCACACAACATTATGGGTGACATACCAGAGTTCAAAAGAGGACAAATTGTTGGTGCACGTCTTGCTGGTGCATCTGTGACCAAGACAGCAAGTCTTTGTGATGTATCAAGAGCCACGGTATCCAGGGTAATGTCAGCATACCACCAAGAAGGACGAACCACATCCAACAGGATTAACTGTGGACACAAGAGGAAGCTGTCTGAAAGGGTTGTTCTGGTGCTAACCCGGATTGTATCCAAAAAACATAAAACCACGGCTGCCCAAATCACTGGCAGAATTAAATGTGCACCTCAACTCTCCTGTTTCCACCAGAACTGTCCGTCGGGAGCTCCACAGGGTCAATATACACGGCCGGGCTGCTATAGCCAAACCTTTGGTCATTCATGCCAATGCCAAACGTTGGTTTCAATGTTGCAAGGAGCGCAAATCTTGGGCTGTGGACAATGTGAAACATGTATTGTTCTCTGATGAGTCCACCTTTACTGTTTTCCCCACATCCGGGAGAGTTACGGTGTGGAGAAGCCCCAAAGAAGCGTACCACCCACACTGTTGCATGCCCAGAGTGAAGCATGGGGGTGGATCAGTGATGGTTTGGGCTGCCATATCATGGCATTCCCTTGGCCCAATACTTGCGCTAGATGGGCACGTCACTGCCAAGGGCTACCGAACCATTCTTGAAGACCATGTGCATCCAATGGTTCAAACATTGTATCCTGAAGGCGGTGCCATGTATCAGGATGACAATGCACCAATACACACAGCAAGACTGGTGAAAGATTGGTTTGATGAACATGAAAGTGAAGTTGAACATCTCCCATGGCCTGCACAGTCACCAGATTTAAATATTATTGAGCCACTTTAGGGTGTTTTGGAGGAGCGAGTCAGGAAACGTTTTCCTCCACCAGTATCACGTAGTGACCTGGCCACTATCCTGCAAGAAGAATGGCTTAAAATCCCTCTGACCACTGTGCAGGACTTGTATATGTCATTCCCAAGATGAATTGACGCTGTATTGGCCGCAAAAGGAGGCCCTACACCATACTAATAAATTATTGTGGTCTAAAAACAGGTGTTTCAGTTTCATTGTCCAACCCCTGTACATAAATGACCCTAATTACCTAATGTATCACTTCTGATTGGAAAAAAAATTAAATCCAGGTTTAAAATATTAGATGTGAAAAGAAAATCTAAATTTCTACTCATTTGTTTATACCACAGAAAAAAATATTAAAATGTTATATTTTGCATTTTAAAACAAAAATCAAATAAATACTTTTTTTTGTTGTTATTTTTGATCACTTTATGAAAACCGGCATGGACCATTAAAGAGGCCTTGACAGCTTCATGTCCAAGCTTGTCAAGAATTAACATATTTAGATTTTACATAGAAAAACTCACATTTTAAATTTCTGTTTTGTTGCACCATTAAAAACACAAATTTAGCAGCACAAAACAAAAGTAAAATCCACATTGCGTGTCCTCGTCGGGTCCCCAGGCTGGTTCCGCCCCTGTCAAGTCAAGCATAAATGAGTTTATGAACTGGATGATAAGGATTTAAATAGTCGCAATAAAATACACATTTTCATACAGCATTATGTGAATATTTTTTCTCCTTTGGTCCCTTTGCTTGCGCCCAGAGGTTGCCCCGTTAATCCTCTATGTAAATCGCAGCCAATGGATGCTGCTGTTGAGCTGGGCTGGGATTAGCAGGAGACGAATGAGTTTCAATTTTACTGGATTACAGAACAAAGAAAAGGGGAAAGGGACACCCTGCTCTGTTAAAGGGCATAAACAAGAAACAAACTCAGAAAATAAAACAGAAAAATATCCGGCCTCAAGAGCCGAAGTCGTCGTCTGGGGAGTGATGCGGATTATGGTGTTTTAGTGGACATTGTTGGATGGGAATTGCGGCTGTTTCTGATGGATTAAAACGGGGGAATAAACCGGGATTGACAGCAGCAAGAACGCTATTTAATCGCGTATTAAGGTGAGATTTTACCGCTCTCTTTTAATAATTATTAACGTGTTGGTGGGTTATTTTAGTGTAGGGGGATTTTTGTTGTGACAGCACGGCGAAAATGTGCAGATTATAACCTAATTTCTAGACTGGGGGAGGAGATGAAAGGCTAGCGTTAGCAAGCAGGCTAACGACTTGGAGCTAGCTAGTTAGTTAGCTTAGCGTCGTTATTTTGACCGTTAAACGGCAGCTAACGGCCAGTAACGGTCACAGTGACAAAGTTCAAACACTTTAAAAGAAGTTTCCTGATTAATTATTTGATTAAAGCGCTAAACTCTGTCATTAAGACTGGAATACAGCTCTTAAATTATTCTGGCTATCACTGACACGAAGGTTACCCAGCTAACAACAAAGCCAGCTGGCTGGACAGGAGGTTGCACATTTTAAACCCAAAGCGACGCAGTTAAAGTGTTACTAATAGCCTAATAATAAATGCGTTACGCCGTTTAGAACACGTTACTGTATATTATACAGCTGTCATTGGTTACAGCTTGTTCAAAAAGTCCGATTCAAACTTGAAACTTAAGTGTGTTGTATTCCAGATCATGACAGAGTTCCTATATGTTTTGAAATTCCCAACTTTTCCAGACTCATATTTTCTCATTAATTTGTTTAACCCGAACATCTGTAAATAACTGGGTTCCTGTGTGTTCTGCTTTGTTTCTGCTACCTTCATATTTGCATATTAATTAATTTAAATATATCAGAACATCTGTAAAACAAGAGTTCTTACATGTTTTGCATTTGTGAAACGCCACACTCACATTTCCCAGGCTCACATTTTTATCTTCCTTAGTTGATTTATTCCCTGAGAACATCCCTGAATAAACAGGGTTCATGCATGTTTTGCTTAAAGAATTTCATACTGTTCCAGATTCACATTTTTATGATCTGTTTATTAACCATCTGAGCATCTGTAAATCACCAGGTTCCTACATGTTTTCTGTTTTATTAAATTTTTCTAGATCCACATTTTTTAATCAACTTATTTGTTTCTTACCTCATTACACCCCTAAGCAAGCAGGATTTTTACATGTTTTGCATTATTAAATTTCTGATTTTTTTCCTGATTCACATTTTCTCAATGATGAATTTATTTATCACTTTAGAAGATCTGTACACAACAGAAAACATCCCAGAATAAACAGGATTCCTGCATATTTTGCATTTGAAAATACATACTTTTCCAGATTTACAATTTCAGAATATAGTATTGCCTCAGAACATCTGTCAAAAAACACGTTTTAAATGTTGAAATACAACTGAATGCTGGTTTCCTATCCAAATTGGACATTTACCACTGTGGACTGATAAAATTAGCCCGCCAGTTCATTAATTTGTGAACTGGCCAGTGGCGCGTTACTTTTCATCTCGGGTCAATTTTCCCCATCGCCAATTCTTGGCCCCATTTCATACCATGCCTTTTCCCATTTTGGCACAACCTACTTCCGTTTTGTCCCCAAAATATTACCCATTATGTACAGTATCAGTTAACTTAGCCTGTTAGTTAAGCATTTTGATGAATTCTGAAAACGTATTTAATAAAAATGCTCTAATCTTGAGTATTATTTGATTGTATATTATTTTTTTTAAAGACTTTATATTGCACCCGTTTTGCATTGATCGTTCCCTATCCCTAAACAAAGGTTTAGAACGATAAATTAAGCAAAATGTATCCTAGGAATTCCTTTCAGTTGACTTTGTTTCAATCTAACAATAAAATAAAAGCCCATTGAGAACATGCATTTATAAACAGGAGAAAAAGCTGGAATTTTGATGTATTTAATGAACAGAAAGAAAAGATTTCTTTCAATATTTGAGCTGCTGATTAAGGGAAAATTGGCCAAGTTCTACCTGAAGCTGACTGAATAGTCAATCTCTTCTTTCTACAATATAAAGACTGGCATCATTTGCATGTGCAGGTTTAATGCCAGCTTTTTCCTTTAGAGCTTCCGTGAATAATGTTACTCAGGGAATAAATGGTAATTTCCAGACCATAAATTCACGAGGAAAACAGGTGATAATTTGTAAAAGGCTTTCTTAGTCTTCAGTATGTGGTTTTACGCACCGTTTGCAGGTTGCACTAAAGCTTGACTATGATAAAACAAATGTATAACTCAGATTTGTATTAATGTTTTAAAAATAGGCCAAAAATCAACTAAGTCCTTTTCAAAATTTGACTCTCGAAGTATATGGAAATTTGAGAAGTAGCAGGAACCTTGTGGAAACCTATTAGACTCTGGAAAGGCGTCCATTATTCCAAAATGTATCCGGACCGGAAAACATTTAAAACCAATTTCGATATTTTTTACAGCTGCATAGGAGCCTTGTTATGAAGCTGGACTATTTCCATTTCAGTTGTCCATATAATTTGCACGTCTTGTCAAGGATGTGACTACAATTTACGGGGTTGTTAAACTTTTCCAGCTTACAAAAAAGCTTTTATGTTATTTATTCCATCCATTTCTAAAGTCCTGTGGTGATGGGTTTTTTTTTTCAAAGCATTTTTCTCCATTATTGTTTTTCCAGCCAACAACTCCTCCAGAGACCATGCTGGGTAGTTGATAGATGAAAGGCTTTAATGCAGGCCACCTATTACTCAGATCACAATTTATTTCCTTGAATTCCTGGTGCTTCGTTGCATGGTGTACGTCTGCTGCTATAGTCTAAACAGCTGCTGTTAAATGCTAAAATGTAGTATTTCATATTGCCTTAAGGGCATTCTGAACATGATTAGAGTCAGATTGTCCGTACACAAATGAAACATTCCAGCTGAATTTATTAATATAATGTATGTTTTTATAGTCCTACATTCAATAATGAGGCATGGGGGGCTGTTGTCTAACTCCAGCGAGCATTGGGCGAGTAGCGGGGTACACTTTGGACAGGTCGCCACTCGCCAGTCCACCACAGGGCAACAAGGAGACACGCAGGACAAACGACCATACACACTCACTCATACCTAAGGGAAATTTAGAGACCAGTTAACCTAACAGTCATGTTTTTGGACTGTGGGAGGAAGCTGGAATACCCAGAGAGAACATGCACACTCCATGCAGAAGGAGCCCCCATCAGTATTTGATCCCAGGACCTTCTAGGCAACAATGCTAATGACTGCAATGATATGAATGTCATTTGG
This sequence comes from Girardinichthys multiradiatus, assembly GCF_021462225.1. Classification (NCBI taxonomy): domain Eukaryota; kingdom Metazoa; phylum Chordata; class Actinopteri; order Cyprinodontiformes; family Goodeidae; genus Girardinichthys; species Girardinichthys multiradiatus. The sequence goes on from NC_061804.1 coordinate 7,815,525, forward strand.
CCCACATGCAAAGCAGCAATAGAGCTGTAAATATTTTAATTGCATTGAGCCCAAATGTTTAAAGGACTCGTATGGATGGCATGTAAAAGTACGGAATTTTATTTAACCATTTTCCAGGTCGGTATAAGTTTGAAGAAAATCAGTGGTATGGAAAAACATTTGTATTTACAGTCTTTATTCCTCATCCCTTTGTCATTCCTTGTGTCCTTCCCTCCTTACTTTCCTCGTTCTTTTCTCCATCATTCCTAGCATTCTTTCCTTCTGTCTGTTTTACTTTCTTTCTTGTGTCCTTCCACCCTTCTGTCCTTGCCTCCTTCCTTTTTGACTTTCTGACGTGTCTTGCGGCTCCTGATGTGTGTTCCCCCTCAGATGTAACACCTCTTGGGCTGATTCGTCTCCGTCCCCTGCAGTAGGGGTACAACAGTCTTTATGGGCGTGTCAGAATCAGGGTTACACGTTAGTGTATGCTCAGTCTACAAAACTTTGTGAACTAATGGATCTCTCCATTGCTGGGGTTCGTTATAGTTGAGAGAGTAAGACCAAGGAGTGTGTATTGTTGGCGCTGAAGCCCCTTCTTGCCCTATCTCAAGGCCAAGTATGTGGTCCTCTGGTATCATTGAGGGTAATGGACCAACCAGACAGGACAAACTCTGATAGATTACCTTTCCTGCCAGAAGCTTCCCCCTGTGGAGTGGAGATCGCACCTACAGGATGTGCAGATTATTTGTGATCGGTATCTGATCTACAAAGATCTTTTTACATAACAGAGCACAACTCATCATGCTCTTTGCTTATGCTCTTCATTCTGGGTCAGTGCGCTTGCCCATATAAGGGGGCAATTTCTCCATGGTGCCATTAGGTTGCATCCTTCCAAAATGCAGCCAACGAAGCTTTAACCGTGATAGTCGCTTTTAAACACAGGGCCTTACAAAAGAATTAATACCTGTTAAATATTTTCAGTAAAAACCGTAAACTTTAATTGTCTTAATGCCATGTGCATGCCATGCACATGTATTCAGCCCCTCAGAACTTTGTAGAACCACAATTATGACTACAAGTCTTTTAGGTTGTGTCTTTACCGGCTTCGCACATTAATAGATATTTTTTGCCTAGTCTTCTGGCTCCAAAACAGCTTAAGCTCAGTCAGATTGTCTTGCCACAGATTCTCAGTCTGAACTTTGACTGGGTCATTCTAAGACCTGAAGATGCTTTTAAGTAAACCATTGCATTGTAGTTCTAGCTGTCATAGGGGTTGTGGTCCTGCTCGAAGGTGAACCTCCGTCGCGGTCTGAAGTCTTTTGCTGCCTCTTCCAGGAATATCCTACATTTAGATCCATCCACCATCCCATCAACAGCTTCTGTCCCTGCTGAGGAACTGGACACGGCCACCACCATGTTTCACAGTAGGATAGTGTGTTCAATATTAGTTTTCCATGTTTTTTTCTTTGTTGAAATGGATTTTTGGTTTTTAATGCAACATTTTGACTTTAAGCTTTCTATTTTTAAGGTAATGACAACCTAAGCTTTCTTTGCATATCCTTGAGCTGAATGACAAAGAAATTCTGAAGTTTGTCTGTTTGGTCCTTCTGGGATTTACTGAGATTAAACATCATGACATGACAGAAGATAAAAAACTGTGATTTCAGACATAGAGTGCAAACATAGAGATTATACTGTTTGTTATGAAAAGCTGGATATTAGCTGTCCAGCCACACCCTTTCTGAATGGTACTAGGCCTGAATGAAAATGGAGTGCTGCTTTTGTTTCCTTACCTCTTAAAAATTGAACCATTTGCTCCATTTTCAGGTGTTTTCTTTCTGAATGCCTCTGAGGATTGTGCCAGCCCATTCAAGCTGCACTTAATGTGGTCTTATTTGAGCAGGAGACAATGACAGATTTACCTCAGCATGCAGTGTTTATTGTCTGCAGACCAATTTAACATAGATGAACATGACTTGCTTTTACTGGCAGAGTAAATGTGTTTATGTCCGAATCAATTGATGGGATCGTGTGGAATGTAAACATACAAACACCTCTGTAAAATGTTAAGCAATACAACTAAACCCTAACTCAACAAAGACGGACACAATCAAGTCACCTTTGAAATCGCTGACTATGTTTTATGGGTTTCCTCACTCCGTGTCTATCCTTTAGTTGTGATCAATTATGGCCAAGACATTTTGCATAAAGGAAGATTTCTATAACGTCTTTATTGATCCATGTAGAAAAACATGTCAAAAACATGTCTAAAACTACTAATAATAAACTATAACCACAGTAGGATGGAGCGGGAGATAGACTGAGAAACTGAGGCTCTGGCTGCAGTAATGTGGATCTATCATGGTGAAGAAGGAGCTGAGCCAGTCACGTGAAGCTCTTGATTTACAGGTCTGTTTATGTTCTGACCCCTTCTTATGGTCATGAGATATGGACCATGGCTGACAGAACGAGATCCTGAATGCAGTTGGCTGAAATGGGGCTCCTCTGTGATCCAGAAGGAGCTCCGAGTAGAGCTCCTGCTCCTCCTTATTGAAAGGAGTCGAGATGGTTCAGACATGTAATCAGGATGCTGCCCAAGCACACAACCTTGGGAGGAGACCTGAGCCAGAACTTGCTGGAGGGACTATATTTCCTATCTGGCTGGGGAACCCCTTGAGATCCATCAGAATGAGCTGGAGACTTCTGTTGGAGAAAGGGATGTCTGGATTTAGCTTTTGGACCTGTGACCCTCACAGCTTAATCTTGGATCACTAATATGCAGCTTTTCATATTACATCTTTAGGCCAAAACATGTTGATTATTGGTACATTCCTCCAACAATAAGCTGCCTTTGGATCATGTTGTGCAGTCCTGCTATTGTCAGTAGACTAGATGTGCACAATATATTGCATCACAGTTGTTATCGTGTTCTCATTGTGTGCAGTATCACAATTATAAAGGACCATTTGGATGCAAAATGCTGAAGGCAAATTGTTTTTGCAAGCGTGAAGCCAGCTATACATTTGATCAGTTGCATGGACTCTCACTGTCTTTGATGGCCGTGTTTGATACAGAATTCAGTGTTTGAGACGCTAAAACTCAGGGAAGGCGATGAGAGAGTCTAGATGGCAAAAAGAAAAAGAAGAGTGAGGAAAATATGGTTTAATTGTAACAGAAATCATCATCATCACTTTATTCAAACAAAAACATCCCATTTGCATGTTTTTCGAATATTGTGCAACCCTATCCAGGTCCATTATGTCAGATGATGGAACTTGTATATGGCATCAGGAATGATTAAGGATAATAAGCTTCTTCTCTGGATGAAATATTAGTGAATCATGTTTGCACAACTATCACTAGCAGACCAACTGAGATCAAAGACTACCAAAAACCTGCTGTTGGTTTCCTTAAAACATGACCATCCTCCCATCGTGAACTGTTCCAGCTGATGCTTCCTCCTGCAGAGCACTTGACATGGCATTACCCTGAGCCTCTGCTTGCGTAGCCCCATCGTTCTAAATATGAGAGTAAACCAGGCCATTTATTTTGAGGCCATAATAATTTTGGAGGGAGGGAGGGCGTCAGATGTTTGCTGTTGCCTGAGGGGAGGCAGATTTAGATGGACTTGGCACGCTCAGACTGGTGTGCAGCTGAATCCCAACACGCCCACCCTCCTCTTTCTGTCTCTCTGTCCTCGCCTTTATTGAGTCAGTGGTTTGGGTTTGCCAGAGGCAAGTATAATGGTTCCTAGTGTCTGGAGAGATTAAAGGCCAGAGCTGCATTGTTCAAATGCCCTGAGATTAGTTTCCAGGGAGACGGGTTCCAGTGCCGAGCATTTTTCTTAAACGCTTCATGACTATTTGCCCCTTTCCCTTTATTTTCTTGGTTCAACTTGGATGTTGTTAATGAAATGATTTTTTTTTTTGCCTCATCTTAACTGCAGATGAACTTAAGACAGAAACTTGAAAGAGTCTTGTCCATCTTAAGTCAATATTTCTTCCTGCACCATCTGTCAAGGAGAGAAAATCCGGTGTAAAGGGTGTCAAATGACATCCTCTGAGCCCTCTAATCATCTTTAACTGACAACGGCAGCTTTTTGAAGGATTTGCCTTTTAGATATTCCAAAAAGTTGACTCTAGGGATACAGGCGTCTGTCAAATGGATGGATGGATGAATGAATTACTGTGATCTTTCTTTAAATTTTTTTTTCTTTTGTCTTTATGGTCCCCGGCGGATCTGCTTAGACCAGAGCAGTGTGGTGAAGTCATAAAGATGTAACGTGAGAGGATAGATCTAACATGGATTACAGAAGAACATTAGTAGATGGAGATAGTCTAGCCGATGGCAAATTGAGTAAATGAGGAAGCAGTCGTTAGTTTTCTTACACCTAAACACTCTGCGCTGGAAATAATTGGGCATCATGCAAACAAACATGCTTCAAAAGGTGGCTTGAAAAAGTGTTCCTATTCCTGAAACCTTTTCACATGTTGTTGTATTACAACTTCAGTGTATTTTACAGTGATTCAATGTTACAAAGCAACAAAGTGGTGCATGATTTTAGAGTGAAAGGAAAATGATACATGCTATGGAGTTATGGAGACCCCTTTACTCTGTTACCCCAAAATGAAAGCTAGTGCAATCACTTCCCTTTATGTCCCTTTTCCACTGGCTCTGGTTAGGCAGCGTGGCTCCGGTCCACTCGGTCTCTCTCGACTTGGTACGGTAACCGTTGTGTTTCCACTGACAGCTGAAGCCATGGCGACAAAAGCTCCGCCTCCAGCTGTCAGTGTGGTGCACTGTGCTGCTATTACTGTGCAATATTGTCACATTAAAGTAATCTGCGTGAAACAATACAAAATAAATAAATAATGAATAAATAAAAACATAAATAAACTAAATAATTATAATGTTTGTATTATTGTATATGCGAGAATGTCTTATATATGTTTTTTCATGTATAATATGATCCATTGGGATAATTATCTGGACCACAGCCCAGCCAGAACCTTTAAAAAAAGGCTCAGGGGTTCTGATGTGAGACGGGAAAAGGACTTCTGACTGCGGCAAAGTTAGTTTTACAATATTTGTGCTCTGTGGATTCACCGGGATCTTCCTCCCATTTGATCTGATGAAGGCAGCCTGAGAATAAGCATCTGGTCTCTGCCTGCTCCCTCTGCCTTTGTGTCATCAGCTGGTTTAGGATTAAGTGCAGCAACCTGCATGCATGTAATTCAGAAAGCTGATGTGTCCTTTTTCTTTTCTTTTGTTAGTTTTAGTTTAATTAAACACTACTTTGTGTTTGTCTTTCAGAAAATCCCTGTAATATACATGAATGTTTGCGGTTGTGATGTGACATTATATGAAAAAGTACAAGACGTAAAAAAAAAGATTTTAAAGGCATCGTATTTCAATGCTTCCAGTACATGTTTTTATTAAATGTCAGCAGACCTCCCTTTGATATATACTGTATGTTCACATCAATGCATCTTTAATCCCAAATACAGTCGTGTCACCTTATGTTCACCTGATCTTTGCAGAGGTATGGCTCAGATGAGGAAGATGGCGTGTGACGGCCTCAGGACAAGCTCCCGTGGCGAGACACAGGTCCCACTGGTGTCTCCCAGACAGGAGATTCTCACCAGTCTGGTGTCTGCCCTCGATTCAGTGGTATGCTCTACATCAAGCATCACTATGTGCTAGCCTTTCAGATCCTTGTCTTGATCCTATCAAAGGGAGATCAACCCATAAACAAGTGTTATTGCATATTTTATCTGTCCAGAAGTCTGCAATCCTCTCTCCTTTCTTTATTTTCTTGCATTTAATGAGCCAGAGTTCTTGTTATCTTGTAATCTTATAGTGAGCTATAGTAGGCTTCAGGGCTGCAACCATCCATCTATGTAATCGATTTTGTTGATTATGAAAAGTAGTCGACACAGAATTTCATACGTCGATGCATCGTTAAAAAAAAAGATTAATTGACATTACTGAGTGTATTAATAATTTCAGTCTCAGTGGTAAGCACTAAATATCATATGCAGTTCACTAAGGGGACTGCAGAGGGCAATATAGCCTCAATTTCCTGGTGAGCATCATAACTGTAACTGTGTCCATGTTCAGGGGCTGAAATGAATCATGGGATAGGGAGGGCCGTGAAGGATACGCCGGACCCATGCTTCCAATCTGGGGAAAAGAAGGACGCATTTAGAGGAGCCTTGGAATTTGGATAGCCTTCGTCGCCTCACTGGGACGTAGTCGGCCTACAAATGCGACCTTCGGAGGATGCATCCCCTGAATTTGAACACAGCTCATGTGTCTGAAGAACATTGAATGATGGTGGAACAAAAGGAAGACCGCGGTTTACACTGAAGAAGAGTTAAAAACAATTGATCATAAAAAATAATCGTGACTAGTCAACTAATCAGAAAAATAATCGACAGATTAGTCGACTATAAAAAAATAATCGTAGGTTGCAGCCCTAGTGGGCTTTCTAAAGCTATTTTAAACTCTGGCTCATTGGAAGGAAACTATGAAGGAATGAACTGAAACTCTCTTACACAGTAAAGTCTGTTTATGAATCCTGTCTATCCCTGTGCTGCAGTGCATGGCGATGTCTAAACTCAATGCAGAGGTGGCGTGTGTCACTGTGCACGAAGACAGCGTGATCGCAGTCGGAACTGAGAAGGGCAGAGTGTTCCTCAACTCCAGGAGGGAAATCCAAACAGACTTCTACAAGTTTTGTCGTGAGCGCTCATCTGAACATTTTTTTCCACTGTTGACTCTTTATTAGAGATTTACTTGTTCTGTTTAGATCCACAGCTGTGAGCCAGTTGCACAGTGGTGCCCCTGTTGGGTTGTACAGTTTTGTGATCACAGAAGTCCAGATTCAGCCAAAAGCTTTGGTAACTGCAGCGGTTTGAGGTTTAGCTCAGTGTCAGATTACCTTCGTGTGAAGCGATCTGATCAACAGTAGAGTAATAGAATCACATTTTCTCTTCATCTCTTTAAAACTTAACAGTGTTTCTGAAATGTGATGCATTATGCAGTTTCCAATAATGCAATTTACAGTTATGGATCAGATGTAAGAGGGCATGCAAACATTTAATTCAATCTGGACTAAATTTTTTACATGTGCCTTTTTCTTCTATCCTCTTCAAAAAAAAAATATATATATAACAAGGGCTGTGAACCAAACTATACTACAGATGTAGCACTGTGACAACAAGCCAGTTTAACGTCAGTTTATCATGGTGTTTTTCCAACCTGTTTTAGGCCTTAGTGTGGGTAGGTTTTCACCAGCCACCCATTACACTATTACACCATGTTAAAGGATATCAATGTTTGTAAATCAGCCTCATAATTTAATATTCGTCTGAAGGATGAACTCTCAAGCTTCCGATCGGATGATCTCTGTTACACATTTTAAAGAAGAATCAGAAGATTTCTGTATATTTCTCACGATTTGAATTTTTTTTGAATCGGTTGACATTTCAGTTAGAAGAATATACAAGAGTTAATCACTAATAGAATCAAAAAGGATTTTTTTAGATAAAATTTACTCACTGAAGATTCATTAACTAAAGGAAACATTTATAAGGGCTACAAATTAAACTATGATAATTCTATTCTACAAACTAGAAAGGGAAAGTTTTATGATTAGGGAATAAATGTTTAAAATACTAATGAAACTGATTAAAATCTAAGAATTACCAAGAGTTTATAAGATTATCTCAATCTGAAAGGACATAATTTTATCATGAATTTGTCAGTTTCTCCAAAGCTTAAAGAAATCTTCGGTAAGCTCGCTACTTTGAAATCTAGACTTGGAACTGATCTCGATCTTTTAGCTTTCAGCAACAGAACATCCACACTAGAACTGATGGCTGTTCTGTTACATGTTTCACGTAATCTCTGAGAACAGCAGGTTTCCACTTTGGATCACTTATAGAACCAGGTTGGGCACAAGCAGAAAAATGCTTTAAGAAATCTACGTGAGCACACGTCCAAGGTGTATAGAGCAAAAACTGGAATGTTGCTGGAAATGTCAACTTCTGGGAGTACATTTGGAAGGGACCTGGAGAAAAGCAGTTCTTGTAAGTAGTAGGGCCTCACCACAATGGGATAGTTGAGATTTTATTAAAACTCTTCACTTTCATGAACTGGAGATTTATTTTCTTCAGTGCCAAGACAAAAGTGGATTTCTGCCATGTTAGATTCACTCTGATACCTAAAACGTCAAAGCGTTCATTCAGATGCAGTTGTGTAGCCTTCATTTGACAGTTAGTGATTCTTGATGGGCTGTAATCTAAAGTAACATTTTACAGCAGTGGTGTTCAAATGTTTTGCCACGCGGGCCAAAATCGCCAATTTGAAACTACTTCCAGGCCCCAAAAGTGTGATCGTTTTTATACTAATAATATTAATATATATAATAATATTATCATGATTTTTCTAACTTTTATTTTAATGAAACAAAGTGCAGTAGTTATCTTGGAGAAAAGGGGTCTGAAAATCATTGTAGATCCAAAACATAAAAAGGGTCTCACACATTTGCCTTGTTAAAAGAAAAGTATACAGTACCAAAGGAAAGGTTTTCATTTTAGTTGGTCTTGAAAAATAATTGACTCAGCAGCATAAACAGAATGTGGGTCACTGTTTCCTCTAAAATGCTGACACTTATTAAATTCTCAGTAATAATTGATACAGTGCCTCGAGAAAGTATTTGGCCCCCTTGAACTTTTCAACCTCTTGCCACATTTCAGGCTTCAAACATAAAGATATAAAATTAAAATTTTTTGTGAAGAATCAACAACAAGTGGGACACAATCGTGAAGTTGAATGAAATTTATTGGATGTGTCAAAAAATTGTTAACAAATAAAAAACTGAAAAGTGGGGCGTTCAATATTATTCGACCCCCTTGCGTTAATACTTTGTAGCGCCACCCTTTGCTTCAATTACAGCTGCAAGTCTCTTGGGGTTTGTCTCTATCAGTTTTGCACATAAAGAGACTGAAATTCTTGCCCATTCTTCCTTGCAAAACAGCTGGAGCTCAGTGAGGTTGGATGGAGAGCATTCGTGAACAGTAGTCTTCAGCTCTTTCCACAGATTCTCGATTGGATTCAGGTCTGGTCTTTGACTAGGCCATTCCAACACCTGGATACGTTTATTTGTGAACCATTCCATTGTAGATTTGGCTTCATGTTTTGGATCATTGTCTTGTTGGAAGATAAATCTCCGTCCCAGTCTCAGGTCTCTTGCAGACTCCAACAGGTTTTCTTCCAGAATGGTCCTGTATTTGACCCCATTCATCTTCCCATCAATTTTGACCATCTTCCCTGTTCCTCCTGACAAAAAGCAGGCCCAAACCATGATGCTGCCACCACCATGTTTGACAGTGGTGTGTTCAGGATGATGAGTTGTGTTGCATTTATGCCAAACATATCGTTTTGCATTGTGGCCAAACAGTTTGATTTTGGTTTCATCTGACCAGAGCACCTTCTTCCACATGTTTGGTGTGTCTCCCAGGTGGCTTGTGGCAAACTTTAAATGAGACTTTTTATGGATATCTTTGAGAAATGGCTTTCTTCTTGCCACTCTTCCATAAAGGTCAGATTTGTGCAGTGTACGACTGATTGTTGTCCTATGGACAGACTCTCCCACCTCAGCTGTAGATCTCTGCAGTTCATCCAGAGTGATCATGGGCCTCTTGGCTGCATCTCTGATCAGTCTTCTCCTTGTTCAAGATTAAAGTTTAGAGGGACGGCCGGGTCTTGGTAGATTTGCAGTGGTCTGATACTCCTTCCATTTCAATATGACTGCTTGCACAGTGCTCCTTCAGATGTTCAAAGCTTGGGAAATCTTTTTGTATCCAAATCCGGCTTTAAACTTTTCCACAACAGTATCTCAGACCTGCCTGGTGTGTTCCTTGGTCTTCATGATGCTCTCTGCGCTTTGAACAGAACCCTGAGACTATCACAGAGCAGGTGCATTTATACGGAGACTTGATTACACACAGGTGGAGTCTATTTATCATCATCAGTCATTTGGGACAACATTGGATCATTCAGAGATCCTCACTGAACTTCTGGAGTGAGTTTGCTGCACTGAAAGTAAAGGGGCCGAATAATATTGCACGCCCCACTTTTAAGTTTTTTATTTGTTAAAAACGTTTGACACATCCAATAAATTTCATTCCACTTCACGATTGTGTCCCACTTGTTGTTGATTCTTCACAAAAAATTAGAATTTTATATCTTTATGTTTGAAGCCTGAAATGTGACAAGAAGTTGACCAGTTCAAGTGAGCCGAGTGCTTTCACAAGGCACTGTAACTATTACTAGATGTCACAGTGTAATTAACCGCTTCACCGAAGGTGGGGGAACTTTGACCTTATTTTGACAGACAAATCACTCTTGCTCAAAATAAACACAAACGCTTTCTCTTTATCGACGTGAATATTTATTAAATCAACAGCCCTGATACACCTCGCTATTCTGATTCAATAATCTTCACCTAATCACGCATGCAACAATTCTACAAAAAAAAGGGGTAAAATAATTAACTAAACAAGATAAAACAACATTGAGTGTGTATGAAGTCAAACCAGCAGTTATGGCAAAACAATAGAAAATATGGTACTGAGCAAAGCTTTGGGAGCGGCCTCCACCAGGCTGCAGTCATAAACCCCCAAAGTTGGAGCTCAGTGAAACACAAAGGGTCATAAAACTTTTTGGCGCCAGCCAGTGGAAAAACACGAAGAGTGAAGACAAAGGAATAGTGAGTTTTCACCATGAGGTTCTAGCAGTCCAACTTTAAGTTCACCTGAGTCTGTGCTCAGGTGTACAAAAACAGTGAGACGCGCACAGCTTCAAAGCGCGGCGGCGGCTTCAGAGTCCAACAGCCATGAAAGTTTCAATAAGACATTGCATGCACATACAACTTAGAACACATTGGACTATAAGTGGCGATTCTAATTCGCTCTAAAATCCTACTCTATCCTGCCCAAGCTATTTCTAATAGAAATAAAACAAAATGGGATTACTTGGTGTCGTCTTCTCTGGAGCAGGGGGAGAGAGGGGAGTTTGTTACGCGTCCAACAAACTCAAAGACGGCCAGCCTTCCTCCTTTGGCAAGGTGGAAAAATATGACGGAACGTCAGCAGTCGACTGGAACAAAAATAAAGAGGAAAATTTCGTCTCCTTGGAAAACCTCCGTGGGTTTTGCTTGGTTACGTGTTAAATCCACGTCTTCGATAAATAAAACCTCTAAGTCTTCCTATCCCTGCAAGCTTAACTCGTTGAGTTTTCTGGCCAGTGGGGAGAATTGATAAAAACCCACGTGTGAGTTTCTTCTCCAGAAGGATGCGTGCCCTCATTGCGTGGTAACCGGTCTCGGTTTCCAGCGTGAAAAAAAAACAATGGTGGGCGTCTCCAATGTCCTTATATAGTCCACTGTGACATCAGAGCTGCGACGCCCCTTCCTATCAGCTGTGATGCCTGCTGGGAGTTGTGGTAGCAGACCATACTGGGGTATATAGTAGCAAATGACACTGGGAGGTATAGTAGCAAACAAATGGTCCAACATAAATCAGTAAAAACTCCAAATCATCATGCATTTGATGAGTTTATGTACGCCTCAGAAAGACAGCTCTGTTAGCTGTTTTTAGTATTTATTTACATCTTCCCTTTTTTCTCTGGCTTCAGGAACGCCATGTCTGCAGAGTCTGAACACAGTAAATGCCCATACCAAAGACCAGGAAGGTGAGCTCAGCAAACCGAGTAAAGATGGAGAGCATGGGAAGCAACGGAGCCCCTCAGACCCCCAGTCCAACATATTTGTTCTGAGGAAGATGGTGGAGGAAGTCTTCACTGTGCTCTACAGTAAGAGTTTTATACGTTGTTGAAGAGCAGGGTTTGATCTAGGTCTTTGAACCAGCTCACACCGCCTCATGTGACATACAGGTGAGGCTTTGGGTAAAAGCAGCCTGGTCCCTGTGCCTTACGAGTGGATCCAGAAGGACCCCGGGTGTGTTGTGGCCCACGGTTTGCCTGAGGGAGTCACCCTGAAGAAGCCCTCGGAGTACGACACCAAGACACTGATGAAGATCCTGGAGCACAGCCACCGCATCCACTTCACAGTGAAGAGGTGAGTCTGTGGAGTAAAATAACTGTCAGTCAGAAGCAGCTGTTCTGAGGAGCAGATTGTTGTTTAAAAGCTTGTATCACATGAGGAAAGCAGCTGCTTCACATCAGATTACTCATTTCAGCCTCTAATGGTTTGCAGAAATGAATACTCGTGTGTCGCTGGGACCAGATAGCTGCTTTGGCAAACAGGCAGCAGGGTATTCATCCTGAGTGGTCAGGATTTAGAGTCAGTTTGGAAAAAACTCCCACTCACATTACATTTTTAGTGTCTGCAGCACACATTTAGTAATATTTAATGGTGTTTAAGCACGCTGTTAGAATGGAAGCAGTAATGTATCGTTTTACTGTACAAGAACGCTTTTAGGACATAGACGTAGTTTTTAAATAGTCGAACAACCATTATGGTGACACAAGTTTGAAAAATAGATCCATGAATTTAAAGGATTATCAGCGGCAGCAGAGGTCTAATGCTGGGAAAGAGGATTTTACAAATCCTGGTCCAGGATGTCATAAGAACAGAAACTACAAATTCTATTTGTTTATTTGGGCCCAGTTAGGTCATAATCATTTGCAAAAATCAAGCCGCTTTCAAGATACAGCTTCTTGCAACAATGTTTTATACACCTTAAGTTTTTCATTTACTCATGATGGTGTTGGATGGTGTCTCTAGAGTGACGTGGAGTCTCAGTTTTCTGCCACACATGCTGTTTATGATGTAGGACAAAAACTTTAATTTTGGTCTCATTTGACCAGAACACCTTCTTCCACAGATGACAGCAAACATGCCAAATGTGACTTCTTATTGCTTTCTCATTGGTACTATTCAATAGAGGACAGATGTATGGAGGCCATGTCGTGTCAACTGATTTTCCAAGCTTAGCAGTGAATCTCTGCAGCTCCTCCAGAGTTACCAGGGGCCTCCTGGTTGCTTCTCTGATTAATGCTGTCCGTATCCAGTCTGTCAGATTAGGTGGATGGTCATGCCTTGGTAGGTCTGCAGTTGGTCCATGTTTTCAGATGATGGGTTGATGTGAGATGTTCAGTTTGGGTTCTTGTTTTAGAACCTAATCCTGCTTTAAAGCTTTAAAACTTCTCAGTTTCATTGTAGGGCTGGGCGATATTGGGAAAATATGCGATATAGGTCCTGAATATTGTAATATTTAACATAAAATTATAGAATTATATTTTTAATATCTAATGAATTTAAAACATTATTTATGTGGCAAAATAAGAAGCCTATATGTATTCTGGATTTACTATAATTCATGCTAAACCATAATGTGGAGCAAACATTTACACATAAGTGTTGCCCTACAATGCTGCTTAACCAAAAAAATCACGACATTTCTCCTAAACAATTATATTATTCTTGCTTAAACATGAGGTAACAACCATGAAATTGTAAAGCAATCTCAAACCAAGAGTTTTAACAGGCCAGGTTTTCTGTACACTTAAAAAAAATAAAAATACACATAGTTAAAACTAAGTTAAGCTAAAGCTTAACTTAGTTTTACAGCTTGTCTTTTCAGTGTTAACTTAACAGGAATGTAAACCTATTGAACCAAGTGCTTTAGTATGCCTTGTTTTTCTATAAAAAGTAAATAAAATAAAAAATCTTATAAAACAAAGTCCTTTCAATAATATTTTAACAATGTGTAAACAGTAACCTTGAATCCTAGCACCAGTTCAGGTTTTTTGCCTGGAAAACTAGCATATTCACTTTGGTTGGTTTCAAACAATACGCTGGCATGTAACTACGTTACCCGAGGCACTAAAAAGTCTTTCTGAGCGTCAGCTACTTACGGGTATGCAGAGGAACTTTCTGGCGAGTTTGCTCAAGTGTGGAAAGTTGAGCTGATGGAGCTGCCACCACGAGAGAGGGTTCTCCTCAGCGTCTATGGTGGGAGACACCAGGTAGCTGTTGAGCTTGGCCTCTACAGAGTGAGATGGTACCATAGATGCTGGAGCTGGAGAGGTTTTGAAGAAATGGGCTAAGGATTTTCTGGCCTTCTTTTGAGCGGCTCCTGGGGGTTCCACCCCGTCATCTTGACTCCTAGGATTTTAGTGCCTAGAAGATGGGGTAAAAATGTGTAATTAAAGTTGTTTTGTGTTTGTTTGTTTTATTTACATTATCACAAATAAACATTTACCTTTGGGAGAAGTGCTACAATTTTGGAGTTTGATGTCGAGCACCTTGTCACTACTGATGTAGCCAGCTTTGAATCTGGGGTCCACAAGGTAGGTCATGTCAAGGAGTTCTTGAGTCACTGGGTCGTCGTATTTTGTGTTCATGTACTCTAGGATCTTTTTCTTTATGCACTTTAAGTCACTGTCTTCGTTCTTTGCAGCAAAAGGGAAGCATTCATCAACTAAAGTAGCGGTTTCACATATGAAACAGTCACAAATTTTTCAGCAGAAAGGGCATCTGTGAACTCCTGCAGAGGCTGAAGTGCCTGGTTAATTGACTCCAGGACATCTAAGTCTTGCCAAGTGGCGACTAAATGTCTTGACTTCTGGTCTGTTGACAAAACATCACATATGGCCTTCTGCTGCTCAAGAACTCTTTGAATCATACTTTGTCTGCATCCCCATCTAGTCTGACATTCTATGATGAGTGCATGCATTGGGAGGTGGTGTTCTCGCTGGGCCTTTCTCAGTGCAGTTTTTCCCTTCCAGCTGTGTGAAAAATGCTCCGCTAACTTCTTGCAAAGTCTCACAGCTCACAAAATGCGCCCATCACCTTAAACAGCCTTTTCTGTAGAGGGGGAAAAAACAAAAAAGTAATTGTAGGTTTAGTTTGGGCTGAAATAACATGGTATTTTCAAATTTATTTCACACTTTCAACTGACAGTGAAATACAATTAAACTAATTCAATTCAAAAATACTTTATTTATCCCAAAGGGAAATTAAATGTTTTTCAACGAGTTGTTGTATATGTTAATAGCTGTAGGCAATATAATATAATGGAATGTAATATATTAAATATACAAATGTTATGTTAAAATTGGGCATCTTTGATTAAAACAAATACTCACCAGTGGCCAAAGCACTGTAGTCTGGCCCATTTGTTGAGTTCTGTAGCTTTTATTACATTGGTGCCATTGTCTGTTGTAATGGCCCCTTGTTTCTCTTCTTCCAAGTCCCAGTTTGCCACAACGTCCCGCAGAGCGCTGGCTATATTTTCCCTGTGTGGGATTCGGGGAAATATGCAACTTAGTTTGAAGTCTTTGTTGAGGAAATGAACAGTAAAGCTCATAAAGGGTTCAGTTGTGCGATTGGACCCGAGGTCTGTGGTGCTGGCGTAAAAATCCACTTGACTCGGTTCAGTCTGTACAGTCGCTACGCATGCATGGTACATCTGTGGAATGGCAACTTGGGAGAAGGAAGTTCGCGATGGCACTTTATATCTGCGGTCCACTTCCTTCATAAGATCCGTTTTTCCACGGTACTAAGTGGCATCATGCATTTGGCCACATAACGTGTAACAGCTGCAGTAATATCTTGACACTCGCAAAACTGTCATTAATAGTTGCCTGTGGATTTGCCTTCGCCTTGGTAGTTTTAAGAGTATTAGACTTGAATACTTCATATAGCGCCTTGTGGTTGTGCTCCATGTGATTGTGCAGATTAATGGTGTTTGCTCTCGAGGTAGCCACTATTTTTCAACATGACTAGCACAGTATCTGGGTCTGTGCTACGTCTTCTCTTTTAAAGCCAAAGTAGTCCCATATTTCAGACGTGCTATTCTTTTTAAGAACAAGTTGTGCGTTATTTTCGTCCCCATTCGGCTCCTCTTCCCCCCTGTCTGCCATTTCTTTCCCTCTACGCTCCAGCTAAGGTGCTTGTAAGCCTATGGGTCCTCCCTAGCCAAAAATAATATGAATGGGAGTAAGAGCTCATCTGATTGGTCAACCACAGATAAACACCAAACACGTGCAACAAAATTATGACGTTATCGCACGTGTTTGCGATAGACATATTGCACGTACCGTTATCGCGATGACGACACTTTTGCAATATATCGTCCAGCCCCATTTCATTCTAAATTTAGGCCCTAAAGTCTTCTAGATTTTCCATACTCAGTGTGAATTTTAATTAACAATTTAAATGTGTCTCTTTTCTTTCTTATGTATTTCTGTGAAATTGGTGGCGTCCATCCTTCCATGTGTGATGTGAATTTTGGATGTTGGTGGGGGTGCGGCGGTGGTCCAGGGGTAAAGCGTGTGACCCATGTACGGAGGTTACAGTCCTCTACGCAGCCGTCACCTTTGCTGCATGTCTTCTTCCCCTCTCTCTCTCCACCCCATTTTCTGTTGGTCAACTTACAAAATAAAGACTACTGGTGCTACAAAATAAAAATAAAGATTTAGATGTTGTTATGCTGTGACAACTCTTCAAGGCCTTTGATCCAGGGAAGTAGACCTTCCTGCCAGCAGGAATTCACTGCTGGACATTCAGCATTCCCATATGAACGTCTGCTCTTGAAACTGTCGGACTTTGGTTGCTAAGTTATTAGGGTAACTGACAGTGTATTTGTCAGTTACAAATACACTGTATACACATATATGTAATACACACATAGGTATTTGTAATTCATATATGTCCTAAATTTAAACTATGATGGTCTTTAAAAGTCCTAGCTTACAGAAACTTCATAATTGTGAGTTGCTTTGTGTTGGTCCATCATATAAAATCCCATTAAAATACATCAAAGTTTGTTGTTGTAACATGGGAACAGATGTATGGGGTATGAATATTTCTGGCTGTTCAGCTTTCTGTTGTGTGTGGAGCTGGTTTTCACCCTCTATGTATAATGAGGTGAGCTTTCATATGGTCAGCTCACTACAAATTGGGTGTTTCCTGTTTCTACCGCTGTACAATAGAGTTAAATTTAATGATCTGAAAATACATGCAGAGAAACTGCAGTGTTGCACAGAAATAGATGCAGGAAGCTAAAACAAAGGTATTAAATACAGGCTAACCTACAAATTCCCTTAGTAACAGCTGTGATTTTTGACTTTTTGTGCAGACAAGCAGAGGATTTGTCCAGAGAAGCCAAGCCAAGCACGGAAGTGAGTAACAACCCCTCCACCGCCATCGTGACACAGAGCAGCCATAATGCAGGAAAAACAATCTGCCAGGCTGTCACCTCACCAAGTCCTGCCACCTCCAGCAACTCTGTTCTGTCAAACTTCCTGTACGGGATGCCCATGTCCTCCAAACCCCACCCTGACAGCAAGCTAGACTTCAAACCTGCACCTCTCCTCAACGTAGGCAAGGACAGGCTGGCCAACTGGACAGATAAGGGCTTCTCTGGGAAGGACAGTGCCAACACTGGTTAGTTTGGGGTTTAGACTGTGCAATGTGAATAGTGATAACTAAGCCAATGTCTCAAATGCAGTCTTCTTTTTTAGTTGTACTTACAGCCCAAATATGTTTAAACCCTCACTTTGACGTCTGTGTCTGAGATGCTGGAAAGCAATGCTCAACTGCCAATAAAACAGCTTTAATTATTTCTATTAGTGCAGAGTAGTGCACTTCTAGATTTATAATGAAGGTAATTAAGAAAATGAAAGTTGGAATGCTGAATATGTGGGTGCTAAATTAACATTACTACCTTAAATTAATTGAGCTGAATCTATTTAATTTACCTTGCACTTTTAGATGAGCCAACAAGACTACCTGCTGAGCAGGGTCAGAGTCCACCTGGTATTCACATCTCAAAGAGGCTGCTCTTCTCTATCGTGCATGAAAAATCAGGTTAGTCTTAATTGATTGTGACCCGTGACCCACTATGGAATAAGCGGTATAGAAGATGAATGAATGATTGTTAAGAAGCGGTTGTTTTGTGTTGAAGTAAATGCACCACATACATGTTTCTGATTGAGTACATGTGGGAAGGCATGCTGATTTATGGCATGCAGTATTACATTGTTATTATCATTTTTCTCCTGTATTTCAACTAAACCAGGTATATTTTGAGTACACTGATTCAGTGCAGAAAAATCCTGCTGAGAGATAACTGCTGTAACAAAATCACTGGTTCCATTCTGTCTGGTTTCAATACTTTTTACAGCTTTTTGCCAATAGATCAGTACTTGGTCTTCTCCTATACCATCTTACAAAGTTGGAGCATACAAAGAGGCTCCTCTTTATATAATCTTTCGAGATCATGTACAGTCCTGGGTCTGAAGACAGAGGTGGCCATAGAAGAAGGCTGGTTTTATGTCAGAACAACCATTTCTGAGTTGATTTGGCCATCTGTTTTTGGATCATCCTTCTGAAGAACCCAACGATGACCCATTTTCAGTTTCCTGGCAGAGGCCACCAGATGTTATTGTAAAATATACTGCTATTTTTAAGATTTCATGATGCCACGTGCTCTGACAATGTTCCCAGGGTCACAGCATCATAGATCCTCCACCGTATTTAACAGTGGGCATTATGCGGTTTTCCACGTTTCCATACATTCTTTCTCCCCAGACTCGCCTCAATCTCACACTCTCTTCATAATATGGTGCATCTGCCTTCTGTTTCAATGGCACAGGAAGAACAATGTCACAGTAAAGAAACATTTACACTGCATGTCAAACTTTAACATTCATAATTTGATGACCTGATAAGCTGGGCTGTCAAGGATTTTGTGAGGATATGTCTAAACGTCCTGCATAAAAAATAGTCTACATTTTCTTTAATCAGAAACACACTGTGTCTTATTCTCCATCCACCAAGCATCTTCAGATGTGACACAGTGCTGTCAATCTCTGAAATTCTGCAGGACTAAAAGGACCAAATGTAGGTGGAAGAGAGCATAAACTAAAAACCCGCACTGGAGATGTGCTTCACAGTTTATTCCACATAAATTACAGCTTGCACATTTCTTAGTACTCTGGTTGCAGTTCATATTGGTCAGTTATAAGAAATAAAGAAAGTGACAGTTAAGCAATTTTATGCCTGTTGTCTATGCTTTAGATAATAGATGAAATCTGTGATTTGTGCTGGTGAAAACAATCTCATGTATTTGACTGGATTTACAGACAGACATGTAGAGTTACCATGTATTGTTCATGGAGACCATCATGGACCTGTGTTCAGTTACTAAGCTGCCAGCAGTAATCCTTTAAGAAGATTGCTCTGGTTTACCAAGTTGGCATTAGGTGCGAGGAAAAGATTAATACCAGGTTTTTCTTTGACTTTCTGGGATAATAAACCCCTTCTGAAGGTTTAATTAACAGCAACCATCAAATAACCACGATGTTGTATGTAGAGCATTGAGAGGATTTTCTTCTGCAGAAAAATGGGACTCATTTATTCGGGAAACTGAAGACATCAACACTTTGAGGGAGTGTGTTCAGATCCTCTTCAACAGTCGATACGGTAAGAAACCGTTTGCAGTTCGAGAAGAAGTGGTCATTAGTATTGCAGATATTATGCAGTTAGTTTCTTTTGTGAGCCTGTGGATGAAATTGTTGTTGATAGTTTGGGGTTTAGTGCTTTGTTTGATCATCTCTCCTGTTCTTTCAGTAAAACTAGAAAAGTCAGACCATTGTTTTCAGATGTGGAAAATGAAGAAAAATGTTTTTAGAGCGTTTGAGTTTCCAGACTGTGACCTAGAAGGCAAAAATCTGACTCTCTAAGAACTTTAGGAATTGAAGTGGTGTCTTTTATCTGTGGTTTAGCACGTTTCATCACTTTTTCTCCGTTTCATGAATTGTTTTGTGAGATTCTGGCAAGTGCGTTAAACGAATAAAAAGGACTATTTCACAGTTTTTCTGCCTTCTAAACCGTCTTAGATCAGGGAGTAAAAAATAGTTATAACAGATGGCAAGCTATGCTTTATAACATTTGGATTTACTGTTGTATAGTCCTACCCTGATTGGATGAGTTTCTATGTAATAGTATTGATTTAATGCAGTCACCAAGTCTGGTGAAGGCAGGTCAATAGCTACCCATTGCCGAGGTCACCAAATCAGAAAGGGACAAGACTCTGAAGGCTCGGGAAGTTGTTGGTTTGTCATGGTCGAAGCGCCTCTGCAGTGTTGCATGAAGATCTTGGACAACACCTGTGGAGTGAAAGATCAGGGTGCTGGTCCTAATTTTTAAGTAAGGGGACTGGAGAGTTTGATCGACGTCAGTAAAATTGCAGTGTTGTGTAAATACAGCAGCCCTAAAACAAACATTTGAGCACAGGTAAAGC
The DNA here is from genome assembly GCF_021462225.1 of Girardinichthys multiradiatus. Taxonomy (NCBI): domain Eukaryota; kingdom Metazoa; phylum Chordata; class Actinopteri; order Cyprinodontiformes; family Goodeidae; genus Girardinichthys; species Girardinichthys multiradiatus. The sequence goes on from NC_061804.1 coordinate 7,835,846, forward strand.
ACTAAACTTAATTTTGTTCTTTCTCCAGCGGAGGCCCTTGGTCTCGATCACATGGTGCCTGTCCCCTACCGCAAAATCGCCTGCGATCCGGGAGCCGTGGAGATCATCGGCATCCCAGATCAAATCCCATTCAAGAGGCCGTGTACATACGGAGTACCCAAACTCAAACGCATCCTGGACGAACGCCACGGGATACGATTTATCATCAAACGGTAATCAACAGATTTTTAAAGAAACTATTCATTCATGCCTTCATGACAGCTTCATTATGTATAATTATAAACTATGTTTGCATTGAGTAAAACGAATCTCCCAGCCTTAGTCATCCGTCCAGTGAATGCCTGCTTCCTTCAGCTCTCTCTGTCCCGCTGACTGCTGAATCATTTCTGTCCCGAGCGACTGGGACTCACCAGCACGCTGCACTAATGGTTGTTCTTCCTTCCATTTGTTCAAGCTGATTTAAATGAGCCACCATGCCTTGTTTGAGATAACGCATCTTTTTACCACTCCTGCAGGCAGCTCATTAGTGTTAATATAATTAGCAAAGATTGAAAATGTGATTAATTCACTATTAAATTACATTCCCATTGTCTCCCTCTGTGAAATGTTTCAGATGCAAGCCCTGATGTGTGTTTTTGCCAAAACAAATGGACTGTGAGCTTAAAGGGATGGCTCACTAAACTTAAAACCAAAGTTTTATTCTTATTTATTGCCACAGATCTGGATGGTAACACATAAATTACTCACTCAGTTTTAGTTTAATGTTTTAACTTGAATCCTTTCTGATTCTAATAATTAAACCACATTAGAGCCCTTTTCACACATGAACGGCACAGCTGCCTGTTCACACGTGGATGGATGGATGGATGGATGGATGGATGGATGGATGGATGGATGGATGGATGGATGGATGGACGGAAGAATGGAGAGATGGATGGATGGATGGATGGATGGATGGATGGATGGACGGAAGAATGGAGAGATGGATGGATGGATGGATGGATGGATGAACGGATGGATGGATGGACGGAAGAATGGAGAGATGGATGGATGGATGGACGGAAGAATGGAGAGATGGATGGATGGATGGATGGATGGATAGATGGATGGATGGATGGATGGATGGACGGAAGAATGGAGAGATGGATGGATGGATGGATGGATGGATGGATGGACGGAAGAATGGAGAGATGGATGGATAGATGGATAGACGGAAGAATGGAGAGATGGATGGAGAGATGGATGGATGGATGGATGGATGGACGGAAGAATGGAGAGATGGATGGATGGATGGATGGATGGATGGATGGATGAACGGATGGATGGATGGACGGAAGAATGGAGAGATGGATGGATGGATGGACGGAAGAATGGAGAGATGGATGGATGGATGGACGGAAGAATGGAGAGATGGATGGAGAGATGGATGGATGGATGGATGGACGGAAGAATGGAGAGATGGATGGATGGATGGATGAACGGATGGATGAACGGATTGATGGATGGACGGAAGAATGGAGAGATGGATGGATGGATGGATAGATGGATGGACGGAAGAATGGAGAGATGGATGGAGAGATCGATGGATGGATGGATGGATGGATGGACGGAAGAATGGAGGGATGGATGGATGGATGGATGGACGGAAGAATGGAGAGATGGATGGATGGATGGACGGAAGAATGGAGAGATGGATGGATGGATGGACGGAAGAATGGAGAGATGGATGGATGGACGGAAGAATGGAGAGATGGATGGAGAGATCGATGGATGGATGGATGGATGGATGGACGGAAGAATGGAGGGATGGATGGATGGATGGATGGATGGACGGAAGAATGGAGAGATGGATGGATGGATGGATGGAAGAATGGAGAGATGGATGGATGGACGGAAGAATGGAGAGATGGATGGATGGACGGAAGAATGGAGAGATGGATGGATGGATGGATTTCTCCTTGCTGCTATGTTGATGTTCTACAGGAACTTAGTGAATCCTTTTGTCTCAGAATTAAACCTTTTAATTGTTTCTTTGTCATTTTCTTGATGCCACAAAGTTCAACATCTGTGTCATTCAGCTTTAATAAGACAGCTGGCAAAATAATCATAGATGAGTAAAATAAACACAGCGTCATTAAATCTGCTTTGGAATATTTGCAAACAGGTGTAAATAAACATGAGTCACAGAAATACCTGCCTTGGAGTTAATTATAATCACCGCAAGAGGGGAGAGGAGCAGCATGTGGCAGAGAGATTTAGGAGTATATTTTACATCCAGAGAGCTATAGTAATCAGGTTGTTTCAGCTGTAATAAAAGAACATGATTGTTTTTTGGTGAGACTGATCATCTAAACAGCTGCTAATGTACTTAAAGAGCCTGTAATGACATGCTCCTTCCCATCTAATGCATTTGCATCAGAATATTTGATTTGATTTGTTTTGTCCTGAAAGCTGAAGCAGTCTGAACTCAGTGACTAACAGCCTGTTTTTGTTTTCCTGTTGCAGAATGTTTGATGAGAGGATTTTTACTGGTAAGGCTGTAATTAATTCTGTTTCTGTTTTAATGCCATTTTCCCTGAAATCAACGAGCTGTTATTTGGGTCCTCATTACTGAAACACTGCTAATCTGTCTCCATGACTTCTTAAAATTAGTGTTGCTAATTGCAGCTGAAAATGGGGGCAAATTATTTCCAGGATGGCAAAGTTTCTACAGAACAATGACTGAAACCTTTTAGCTTTTGTGTTAATTTCTTTTGTTCGTCATGACTGATAATGAAGAAAAAATGAAATTAATTTTAAAGCTTAATAAATGTTAGATTTATTGCAGTATGAATTTAGGGTTTGCACGTCTGATAAATTAAATAATTTATTTGTTGAGTCACTTTTTATTTTACGATAAAGTCTGGCCATCTGCACCGGTTTTGGCAGCTTTCTGTCTGTGATAAAATCAAGCCAGGCGTTAAATATGGAATACTTGTCAGTGTCTTTACAATTAATCAGTGTAAGCAGAGAGCAAAGAAAATACTGTCAAGTTTTTATTTCTACATTGACTCCCCAAACATGCTCTCTGCTAACAGGATGCTTTGTCTGTTTATCCTCCGTGTCTTGTTCGTTAAAGCTGCAGGCAAGATTGCCAGGGAGGAGGGCAAGCTTGACCCGGGCTACACGCCTGAAGACGGCTTCTCCGACTGTCTGGGCATCCCTCCCACCGCAGCCGAGCTGCTCAGCAACGCTCACAGCAGCAGGTTGGCTCTCAGCTCACAGAGATGCACTATGCAACATAATGGCTTGTAGCCTTAATGTGGTGACTGGTCCTACTATTAGGTACTCACAGAAGTTATTATAACCGTGGGTATCGTGACAATGCAACTTCAACAAGGACACAACGTATTACACCGTCATTGTCTCCTCGATGAGAACTAAACATAAGCCGCACCTTGCAGCTAATAAAAGCTGTTTAATCCATTACCACATTTGACAGACTTTAATTATGAAAGGTTGGTGGATTATTCTTCTGAGTTAGAAATGATTTTTATTGGGTTCAGAGCTTAACACCTATAAAATTGTCAAAACTTGTGTCTTTAGTTAGTTTACTGTTCTTTCTTTCAGTGCTCTCCTTTTTCCCTTCTCTCCCAGTTGTGGGTCACAGTTTTGATGCCAGTCTGTGGCTTTTAAACCATAACCACTAGGAAACAATCGGAGGGTAATGTTCTGTTTCTAATCACACTCTGGACTCTGCTGGGTCGATGGGCAGAGATCTGTTGTCAGATCGCTGCAGGCTCGTGCAACAGGAGGAGTTAGGGGACATAAACGGGCTGGTTTTCAGAACCAGAATCGGCACAGGTAGCACAGATTCCGGGAAAGCAACAGTGTGGGTTACAAAGCCAGGGTCTGGTATGGGTTCGGATGGGTGGTTCATGGGTGTGTCCTGGTGCAACATTTATAGAGGACGTATCCATTCTTGGCAGTTCCATTCAGGACGTTAAATCTCATTTTACTGATGTTACACTAAGTCTCCCAAACATAAGAAGTGGCGAACTGTGGATTCAGTACAGCACCAGTACGCATTCAAGCTCAGCAGTATTTGGTGCACAATTTGTTTTCTCTGTGAATAAGAAGGGCTCCTAGGAAGAACGGTTGGGAAACGTGGGGTTAGGAGGCCCGTTCAACATGATCTAGAATCATTATTTGTGTTAGAAAGATTCTGGAAATATTCTGGAGATTTTGGTCATCGGCCCATATTCCAAGGAGTGGACATCACAGCAAATTCACCTCAAGATCAGACCATCCAATGCTCAAAGAAGCTTCACTTTAGGCTCTGTACACCGCTGGACTGAACAAATACGGCTTATTTGGAAGCTTTTCCCTTTACGAATGTGATATGTTTATAGTCTATAGGCACCTCATACCAGCTGTCAAGCCCGGTGGGGAGGGCTGATGATCTGGGCTACAGCACCTGGGCACCTTGCAGTCATTGAGTTGACCATGAACTCCTCTTTATGCCAATATTATTCTAAAGTTAAAATGTGAGGTTATCTGTCAGACAGCTGACGTTTGGCCCAAACCGGATCATCAACAGGTCAGTCATCCAAAACACAGCAGCAAATCTACAACAGAAAGGCTGAAAAGGAAAAGTCTCAAAGCCCACACCTCAACCTGAGAGAAACCTTGCAGTGGGGCCTTTGGAAAACTGTGCAGAAACAAATGTCTCCAAACCTCAATAAACTGCAGCGACTTTGCAAAGACAAGTGGGCCATAATTCCTCCGTCACGATGCGACATATTTATAAAGTCAGATAACCAACACAGAGAGAACATGCTGCTAAAAGTTCAGCAGGTTGTAGAATCATTTGCTGAACTACTTCTTCAATTTTGCCTCCGACTTTAGTTATTGTAGAATAAATACTGACACAGTTTCTTCTCTACTTTCTCATAGATCAACAAGCGCTTGTGTGAGTCCCCAGGCTGACTCTGAAGCAGGTACTGGTTTAATAAGAACAACTCTTTTTAATACTATTTAAAGTAATCAAAAAAGTTTGAAAAATGCTGCCAGTTAAAGGAAATGCTTTCTTTTTAGATCTTTTATCACAAAATCATTAAACTCCCCGACGACGATTGAAAATATTGATCGAACTGTTAAATCACGCAGGTCCTTCAGGAGACGGAGTTCCTCTGAGAAGGATTAAAACAGAGCCTCCAGATGGGGAAATCATTCAGGTTACAGTGCCTGGTAAGTGAGCTAAGATGATTCCTCTTCAGAACCACCTGCCACAGGTTACTCTGTAAAGCCTGACTTCTACATAGATCATGCTCCTGTCTACCTGCTTCATCACAGGTCCACAAATAGTTGCTATCTTTTCCAGACAGGCTATTGGTTGGAAATTAAAATGATAGCATTGGATTTGGTAAATTGATTTGTCATCTTTAGGTGAGTGAGAACTGTCTGCTGTTAAGACTTTTTATTTGAATCAACAAAAACTTTACAACGCAGGTCGGAGTTTGCTTGAACAGGAAGTTCCTCCTCTTTCAGAGGATCTTGTGATGAAAATTAAATACTAAAGGTATTTTATGTTTTATTTATTTTTTGCATAAAAGGCCAGCAGCATTTCCCACGTTTTGCAAGAAGAATATAATTTTCTGTTAGTTATTTCTCTCATTAAATGACGCCATGTTGGAATTTGAACCCACAGAATTAATATAAAGCAAAGCTATGCGTTTCCCTACTATTCTGTGAATCATTTGGAAGAACTGTAAATAAATACGTGCCTGTTTCCTTACTGATATAAATCTCTGTTAATCATTTCTAGAATACTTTTAATTGTCTTTGATTTTACGTCAGATTGCTCTGGCGTATTCCGTGTGCTGTATACCAAAACTGAATACGTTCAACATGTCAGGAAGTCGCGTGGCTTTGGTGCACAGCTGCACGGTCATGAAGGTTATTGGTTCAAATCTGAGCTGGAACTCTTCTGTGCAGAGTCTGCGTGTTCTCTTGGGGTATGCCTTTGTTTTCTGTGGGTGCTTCGGTGTCCTCCCTCTGTCCAACGACACGTATTTTAGGTTGATTGGAAAACTGACCCTAGATGTGAGTGGTGAGTTGTCCAGGGTTTATCCTGCTGACTGCTGGGATTGGCTCCAGACCCCTGTGACCCTGCACAGGATTAGGCGAGCATAGAAAATGGATGGGCCGTGGTACAGGATAAAAACTGTGCTTCCGATGTTCCAGATGCACTCCAAAAGGAACTGAGAGAAGTCGAATAATATACAGTAAGCTATTAAATCCCACATTCATGCAAAGGCCGCATGAACTTCAGAAATCTGTCTCCCTGGGGTCTCCTCCCAGTATGGAGTGTCCAGAAAACCACCTAATGGCGAATCTAGGTGGGTTCCTGATCAGATGCCCAAACCACCTTTTGGCCCATCCAATGTGGCTAAGCCTGAACCAGTACCTGGAGAAACCAGTACCTCCTTTCAGTCATGATCCATATCCAATAACCATAGTAGTGAGGTGGAATGAGAATAGACCAGTACATCTTCACCACTGCAGACCAGAACAGTGCTGTCATTACATCCATCCGTCCTGATGTTAGACGATGTAGCTCATCTAGATACCACGTTTTGTGTCCTTTTAATGTTTCGGATAATTTGATTTAGATTTAGTAATGTTTGTGAGTACCTGACCTTTTCATAAGACAACACTGCATTGTTTTAGTTGACGTGCTAAAACAAAGTCAATTGGTCCAAGATGTTGAATCAAAAATTAATAATCAGCTATTAAACAATCAGTAAAGGTCTCAGAATGCAGCAGCTACATTTAAGGGCTTTACATTATTTGGGGAGTGGGGGGATTAGTGCAAATAATGGGTCAGCACGGGCTGATTGTTGATATTGACGATAGGGCTTCCTGCCCAGGGCGGCATGGTCTTGAGGGAGCGCCATGTCAACAAAAACATATTTGTCAGTTCCAGTTTTTAATGCTTGTTTGCATGTCCAGGTCATATGAATGGTTTCCCCTCTGTGGTCTCCAGTGTAAACACCATGGGACAATCTAATAAAGCTACTGATTCTTTGCTAATTCAAATCACTATTCTCAGTAATCTGGACTGTGCTGGACCATCCCGAATTCACACTTTGAAATATTTATACGGATCACACATCAGCTAGGTATTTCTGCTTTGAACAAAGATTTGTCTAAACACAGTTAGGAATTTCTGAAAGCTGTTTTCTATTCGTCAAACAAGAAACAAGCATTGTCATTCTTTCTTGGCATTAGGACAACCTTAATTATTTATAACGCGATGGAGTGACAGATGGAGGCCCTCACATTGGGTGGTGTTCATCTAGGAAGCTCCACGGACTAAACCAACAACATAAGATTAACTTTATAGTGCCTCTGCAAAGATGCTTTATTTGACTTTAGTTTTTGTCCTGTTGATTAAATACAACTTTTCCAAGAGGAAATACCCCGACAACAAGAAGATACTACGTTAAGAATTATAATGTGTGTCTTTGGGCAGAATTACAGTTTATCAGCTTTCGTTTAATCAATATAAAATATAAAAATGGGCAATAATATAAAAAATTGGGATTTATCTTTTTCTTTTTTTTTTACAGATGCTGGCACAGGTGGGGAGGAGCCTGTTGAGTCTTTGGCCGAGCCGGTTTCAGCTGCTCCGTGTCCGACCACGGCCTCGCCTGTCGCTCTCTCTGTGGCCCCTGCTCCTCCGGCTCCTCCAGCTCCCCACCACCCACAGGAAAACCACTCAGGTAGACTCATCCTGATCAGTTCACTCCTTCATATAATCTACCTCCTCATGGTGCAGCTCCTCCCAACAGCCTCCGTACCCTCTGGCCCTCTGTAGAGAACAAAACGAAGCACGTATGGAACCACATTTTCAAGACATTTTTGTTCCTTTTTTCACTAAAACCTCCTCAGTCACTAGCTGGCCTCAACCCCAACCCTAAAAATAGTCCTATCCCCGATTCAACCTCCCGTAGCCCCCACTCCTTTGAAGATTAGCTCTTATCTGTAAAAAGCACCATGCATCATCTGCAAGTGTCTGAACTGAGTCACTGCGTCACTATTAAACCTCATCCTGATCAGAAATGGTGCATTGTGCATTTTGCAGGTTTGGAGTGTTATATGTTGCATAAGGAAGACGTTCGTCAACACTCCCAAATCCTTGCCCTCCACTTACAAGTGGCTTCTCCCTGACACGTTAGGTTGAGTAGCATTACCAAGAACATTTGAGTACACTCCTTTACTGCAAATGCACCTCCTGGGGTTTTAGATTATCAGATGTAGTGGGGCATCTCTGGCTCCAGATCTCCTCCAGGGGTGTTTTTATTATTAGTATTTTCTAGTGCCCACATAACGCTCATTTGGGTGTAACTCGCAGAGAAAATAGGTCTGCATACAGAGAGAGGATCTTTGTACACGCCCCTGCTGAAAACCCAGGTTTTTGTGACATGGAAGTGAGACCTTGATTATGACATATTTCCAAATTCGTTGAGGGTAAAAAACAAACAGCAGCTCACCTTGAAACTAACTCCTTTTGATTTAATTTCATATTCGGTGTCCTTGAGTTTACACTGGGGTTGAAACAATTAATCGGATTAATTGATAATCGATTAATCGATAATTTTGTAATCAAATAATCAATAGCTGGAGTATACTGACTCAATCACTCACTGCAGTAATTAGGGCAAAACTGTTAAAAAATTATCTACTTTTTGCATTTAGGATGAAAAACCTTCTTTGTCTCTAAATATTCTCTATCCAGAACTCCTCAAGGTTACCTTCAGCTTCACCTGGTTCAAATTCTGTAAAAATCTCCTATTAAGCACCTTTTGCTATTCGATTATTAATTGATTGATCGAAAAAACAGGCGAGAGATTAATCAATTAGCAAAATAATCGTTAGTTGCAGCTCTAGTTTACACCGGCCATCGGTTACAGTGAGTTGGATGAACCTGAAATGAAGTTCAGATGTCCTGGTAGGGTTTTCCTGATATTGACTCAGTACATAATTTTCTACCTAAAGCCAGAGTTCGTGGAGAGATTTAAAATAAATCTGATATTTCAGCAGGGATGTTTACATGTTCTACTTTAGGGTGCGTCAATATAAATCTGACAAAAATATGTTCAATACTAAGAAATCGGATGTGTGGGATGAAATTCCAAGAAATCTTTAATGAGGAAAGTTTTGGTTGATCAACAATCCTGCAGAAACTTTAAAGTCATAATCTGCAGGAATCTGCAGCCAGAGGTGTCGAGGACGCCCCGAATCCCCATTTCTGAATAAACCTGAACATGTTTTCAACCTAAACTAACGCTTAGATGGGCGATTATTCAGGAGTCTACTCAAAATGATCTTGGTCATGGCTTTCATTGCTTTATAGAGCTGATTACTTTTTGGGTTTACTTGATTGTTCTTTCTTTAAGTTTTCTTTTCTTTCACAATTTACCAGTAAAGGAAGAAAAATAAAGGTAAGTGCTGAAACTGTTGAATGTAGTTTTATTATTTCTAAATATCTTTGCAGGGAAACCCAGGTTACAGTTGATTATCTGATTTAATTAGGTTATAATTCTCTTTATTGTATGTAGATGATATTAGGTTTGTGTTTTTTTTTTATTCTTTCCCCCTGTCTTAAAGGATAAAAAGGACAAACAAATATGGATTTTTATTTAAAATATTTATTGAGATGTTTAGTCATTTTGGTGATCCTTAAGTATTTTTCCACAGATAAAGCAGAGGTTTTTACTGTTGGGCTCCTTTTGTAGGTTGATCTACTTCTTTCACTTCCATCAGGATCTTCAAACTGGGTTTTTAATTGTTTGTATTCTGAGCCCTCAGTTCAGTTTGTAGTTGGTATAATGGCTCAAATGGGTTGTTTTTAAATGTATAGGAACATTTAACATTCTGTCTCTGAGTGTAAGAAATAAGCAGGGTTTTAACTGTGAAACAGGAGTCAGTCCACTGTGGATGAAACCTTTTAAATTCTCTCTAAAGTTTCTGTTTTTAAAGACGGGCCAGTTGAACTTCAGCTCTAAGCTACGTTATTGTTTCCTTGTTTTTCCTCTGCAGCAGAAATCCTGCTCTCCATCACATTGATTGCCGTACAGTGCTGTAAAAAAATGGATTACTGTAAACAAAAGAAAACATAGATGTAAAGAAAACTTTTTGTCTCCAAAATCTACCTAAAACTGTATTTGGGTTCAGATCTGGACAGCAGTTGGACCTCTGTGTTACAGTTTAAAGAGACGGAGCAATAACTAATAATTCAAACTTAGTTGGTGCATCACTAAATAACATCTCTACTAATACGCTGATTTGTTAAATTGAATCGTTTTAATCCCATTTTGCAGCTCTTACATTTATCTCCTATAAACTAGTTAGAAATCAACTTGTCTGTCAGATAAATGAATTCACCTTTTGTTATGAAATGGTTCTGTCTTTTAGGGTGCTCAGTCTGTGAATTAACTTTCTTTCTGTAATTTCAAAGACCTCTCTGCATTGAAGATGCTAAAGAAGTTGTATTTTGCTCACAGTTTTCTCTTTGCGTCTTTCAGTTGAAGCTTTGTCCCCCAGTGGAGCCTCTCAAAGCATCAGGAGAGCCACTGATGGTAGGTCTCCTTCCAAGGGTTAATCTGGTTTATTCTTGTCAGCAAGTCACACTGGTATCTGAATCCAAAAGTTGACCCAATTTACCTGACAGATGCCCTGGTTATGTTTACTCTTGGCTTGTACTTTCAACTCTCTGCTGCCCTACATCCATTTAAGATGTTCTCCCACACTTACTGGTAGTTTAACGGTGGATTTGACATCTCCAGGTAGCACAGCGAAAATGTCTTAGAATAAAGAGGGTGGAGGTAACTTTCAGATGTGGGAAGCAGTCTAACTCTGTCATGACTTCCTCTGATTGTGATTTGTTGGACTTGTTCAGCGGGGAGTCTGGTGGAGGACATCGGTGAAATGATCCTTCAGCTCCGGAGACAAGTGGAGAGCCTCTTCAGCATCAAGTACGGTAAGCGACCTGTAATCCTCGTCCACAGGAGGACTCTGATCCCTCAATTCATGTAGAGCCTTAATGTCCTAATATTAATGCTGCAACATTTACATTCATTCAGTTTTGTCAGATTAAACAGGAAAACATACTAGAGCTTTTACCAGTAAAATCAAGCTCCTGCCCAGGTTCTAGAGCCAAACCGAGGCTGGAGTTTGTTTCCTGATTGTTTTCTATGAAAACCTATTTAAGAACCAGAATCAGCTTTCAAAAGCCAGACATCCAACCTGGATCTGGATCAGAAGATCACAGTACATGAAGGATGTCATCAGCACCATCTGCTGATCTATCCATTATATGGAGACCAGAATAAAAACAAGCAGGAGCTCATGTTCCAAAAAATGAGAATATTGTCAAAAAGTTCATATGTTTTAGTTACTCAGCTCAAAGTCTCAAACATATATCATATAGATTCATTACTCACAGAAAGATGTACTTCAAGAGTTTGTTTCCGCTGATTTGATAATTATGGCTTACAACTAATGAAAGCCAAAAATTCATTTTATAAAAAACTAAAAACTTACATTATACCATAGGGCCAATAAAAATGTATAATACATCAGTGTTATGGTGTGGTCTAACCTCAATGATAAGGAAACTGACACCCTCAACAAGGAGGGTAACCACAACTGCTAAAGAAGCTGGATGTTCAGAGAGAGTTAAATCTAAGCATATTAATGGAAGGTTTAGTGGAAGGAAAATGTGTGGTTCTCAAGTAACAGGTCTTAAAATGAATGTGTAGTAAAGCTCATTCAGACGTTTAGACTTAAAGCTTTAGAAGCCAACACATACCTTGGCCCTGTTTTTGTAGAAAAATTCATAACCTGTCCTTCAGGGTTTCCATACTGATCTTTGATGCTTCTACAGGGCTGCAGGACATCAGGCAAACATGCAATAATGTTGGTGAACGTTACAATAACAGCATGACTAGTGATTTAATAAACAGACTGCTTTTTATCCCGCTACTCGAAAATAAATAAATTCATTATTTGCATCTCAACTACAAGCTTTCAGTGAAAACATTGCTCATTTGGCAGTGAAACTGTTAAGTTTATAGTTTCCTCATGTCTGGACCACCTGTTTATATGCTGCAGTAAACAACTAGTGTTGGTAAACGCAGGCCTAGTACAGATCATCTGTGAAAATATGACGTGTCGTTAACATTTAACCACTTAGTGTTTTGATTTTACATACTCTGCCAAATTTATTTAATTGATTAATTAAAAATGTTGTTTTCCTTACTTGTATAAAAATGTCCAAAGCCCAAGTTTTTTGTAATAATGTACTAAATTGTATCTCCAGCCGAAGCTCTGGGTCTTCCTGAACCAGTCAAGGTGCCGTACTCCAAATTCCAGATGTACCCAGAGGACCTGCACGTCACCGGGCTGCCGGAGGGAATCTCCCTCCGAAGGCCCAACTGTTTCGGAGCGGCCAAGCTACGCAAGATCCTGGCTGTTAGCAGTCAGATCCAGTTTGTTATTAAAAGGTAGAGAACGTGAACAGAAATGACTTCCAACCACTTAATTTTTATTTATTTATTTTATACTGTGAATTCTTCCAGAGGCCCACACCTCCTCTTGTTGACACATTTAGCGTCTAGATGTCTTTACTAAGTCATGAACTGTTTCACGTTTTATCTTCAGGCCTGAACTTTTAGCTGAGGAAGTCAAACAAGAGATGCCTTCGATGCCTGTTTGTGATGCAGGTACGTCTCTCTCACTTCTTAGATGATGCAGTGAACAGGGACTGCAGTTTTCATGATTTAAAATCTTTGAATAATTACTATGGTTTATAAATTGTGAATGTTAAAACAAGTCTTTAGCCATCAGTTCCCCCGTTTCCCAAGAATAATTAATTTTATTAATGTATTCATAAATAATAAGAATAAGAGTCAGCTCTCTAAGTTTTAGGCCATAACTTTAAGTTGGATAAGGTGGATTTCTTGCAAGCGGAAGAGTTCAAGTGTCCTGTTAGATGGACACATCTTCATCAGTGGTAATCAGAGAAGTGCTTCAATCTGAGCCAACCAGGGAAGCTCGGTTCATAGGCCCATTTGCATTTCAAATTTCAGCTATGGTCATGACTAAAAGAATGGGATCCCATATACAAGCAGCTGATATACGTTTCCTCCATGGGGTGGTGGACCTCTGCCTTTAAGAAGCTGTGAGGAGTTCTGTGATCTGGATGAAAATGACTCAGCTGAGATGGTTCAGGCGTCTGATTTCCATGTTTGGAGGTTTTTCAACCTGCGCGCCACTGAGAGGTGACCCCGAGGAGAAACCTTTCACTCCATTTAGGCTGAGAACACCTTTGGTTCCCTCTGCAGAAGCTATTCAGTTGTTTGTTTTTAAATTAACTGGAACAATATGTGGGTAACAGTAAGTGCATGTTATTTACATCCACATGCATGTTATGTTAAGAAATGTAATTAAGATTTTCAACACAACGAACTTTACTTTAAGCTGAGGGTTGCAGCTTGGTTCTTTATGCTGTGATATTTATAGGTTTGAATCCATCGCAGTTTATTCTCAGCCTGTACAGAGACGTCCTCTATCTAGGAGCTTCTAATGCACCTTTACAGATATCATTAGGACTGTCCTCTCTATGATCAGAAGGATCCGGTCACATTCAGTTCAGGCTCTGTTTTAAAACCGCTGTTCTAAAGACAAAACAGAAAGTCCTGCAGGGATTTCCTGCAGCTGTCTCTGCTTTAATGTGTAATGAAGCTCCGCTGCTGAGACCGTTTTGTGTGCTCGGTAAGTCGGAGGAGACAACAAAAATGAACAAAAAAACTAAAATCTTGTTTTTCCACAGAGCTAGATGCCAAGGACGCAGCACCAGCAGAGGACACAGCAGCTATATCCAAGAGACCCGGATTCTCAGGTATGTTCCGTGTTTGATCTTCAGTCACAGATCTGAGGCTTAGATCTGGAGCTGAAGTCGGTTCAAACATTAATTAGCTGTGCATCTCCCATGAAACTAAACCGTGTAAAGGCAAGCGAAGCATCAAAAGTGTCCTCCGTCTCATGTCCCCAGAGTGCATGGAGTCCAAGCTCTCCAGGATCGACTTGGCCAACACGCTTCGGGAGCAGGTCCAGGATCTATTTAACCGGAAGTACGGGGAGGCATTGGGCATCAAGTACCCCGTCCAAGTGCCTTACAAGAGGATAAAGAACAACCCGGACTCAGTCATCATCGAAGGCCTCCCCCCCGGCATCCCGTTCAGAAAACCCTGCACGTTTGGCTCCCAGAACCTGGAGAGGATCCTGGCGGTCGCTGATAAAATCAGCTTCACCATCACCAGGTGGGACGCCTAACGTTCCTGGTTTATATTCATGGAAAATAACAACCTTCAGACCTGCTTTCAGGAAAATGTATCGGATTACAACTTAATGATTTCATCTCTGTTGGTCATATTTTAACAGTTTTTATTATCATTATCTGTGTTTTCAGACCATTTCAAGGACTTATTCCCAAACCAGGTATTCACAAAATTTCACTTTAGAACCCGATTAGATTTAATAATCCAGACGTGGAGAACAAAGTTAATGTTTTTATTTTCCTTTATCAGCACCTCGTCGAGTCACTTTACTAAAGAAGGCTTACGCCTCAATAAGCGGTAAGGAGAAGATCTCTTTTCTACTGCATCAAATGCATTAGCGTGTTTAATGTTGTTCCTTTTTGCCTCTCTGCCGACAGACGACGACGACATCAACCGCATGGGGGAGAAAGTGGTCCTTCGAGAGCAAGTCAAGGAACTTTTCAACAAGAAATATGGTAAAAGGGCTACAATAGTTCATCAAATCAAGCTCTAAATCTGAATCTGAGCAGGTCTGTGATGTGGGATCCGAAGGGCCAATTTAGAAAGGTCTTGTGCAACGGACAGATGCCTTCATGTAGGCTTCATTTTTCACTGCAGCACGGCTACATGTAACATACAGAAAGGTTCAGATGCAAAAGACTGAGAAGAGTTAAATAACAGTTGTTTACATCATAGATTTGACCTTCTTTATTTACACGGTGGCGCAGTTGGTGGCACTGTTGCCTTGCAGCAAGAAGGTCCTGGGTTCGATTCCCAACCAGGGGTCTTTCTGCATGGAGTTTGCATGTTCTCCCCGTGCATGCGTGGGTTCTCACCGGGTACTCCGGCTTCCTCCCACAGTCCAAAGACATGCCTGTTAGGTTAATTGGTCTCTCTAAATTGACCTTAGGTGTATGAATGAGTGTGTGCATGGTTGTTTGTGTGTTGCCCTGCGATGGACTGGCGACCTGTCCAGGGTGTACCCCGCCTCTCGCCCATAGACTGCTGGAGATAGGCACCAGCTCCCCCGTGACCCACTATGGAATAAGCGGTAGAAAATGACTGACTGACTATTTACGAAGATGATTAAAACTGTTCAGGGCGTGACGCTGGTGTAGGGGTTAGCGACCACATATAAAGGCTATAGTCCTCGAAGCGGCCGTCCCGGATTCGAGTCCCGGACTCGCGACCTTTGCCGAATGTCTCCCTCTCTCTTTGCCCCTCTTTCCTGTCTACCTACTATCAAAATAAACGCCTCTAGTGCCTAAAAAATATCTTCCAAAAAAAACTGTTCAAATCAAATGTCATCCAAAGGCACCTTATAAGAAAAGCGGGTCCAATTACTTTCCAGTTATATAAAAATACTTAAGTCAAATTCATACCCATAATGTAAATGGATCAGATTTAACATGCACAGTTTAGTCTGATCCTAAATGTAATAAATGACAAAATAATTCAGTTTATGATCCCGAACATTATCTGTGCAAGGAACCCCAACCTGTGGAAGGAGTCACTGACTTGGCAGCAATTCCTCCTTCCTAGCTAGCAAGCAGCGACAATTGACTGTTGATTGCATTGAAAGTTTGACTTTGTAGCAATCCCTCACACTACACAAGTATTTTTAGTCCCTCATCCTTAGCCAGCATCTGGTAGCAGTGGACAGATAATAGCATCAGGCTCTTTCATCCTAAGTGCTTTTGCAACAGCGGAAAGGACCGACTCCCCTTTAACAGGAGAAAACCAGCAGCAGATTAGCTCGAGTGGCTCAACAAACCAAAACATTCCTCTGGAAATAAGCAAAAATAAGAGGCCCTTAGTGAAACATGGACCCTCATGATCTGGGGTCACATTAAGTGGTTAAGTGAACTAATAAAATAATGAGCCAAAAAGCAGCCAAAGTCCTAAGAAAAGTTTAAAAGACCTTTTAGGAAACCTGGAGAACTGTAGGAAAAAGAATAGTTGACTGTTTAAAAATATATAAAGGATGACTGAGTACTACAGACATGGTATCAATGGGTATCTGAATGTTGATTATTTTTGACAGCTTTTGTCACTATCCATCTGCATGCTCCCACATCAGAATCCCTAAAACATATTAAGGGCTCCTACTCCAAATATTTAAAATGATTGTTCCTGACAGTGCCAAGTGGATTTTATTCATGTGTTCAATAATTTCTCTGAGCTGACAGAAAACTGCCTCCTGTTGTTTCTGCGATCCAGGTGAGGCCCTAGGCTTAGACCGCTCTGTCGTGGTCCCGTACAAACTGATCCGTGGCAGTCCGGAGTCCATAGAAGTAAGCGGTTTTCCAGACGACGTCCCCTTCCGAAACCCAAACACCTACGACATTGTGTGCCTGGAAAAAATCCTTCAAGCTGCGGACAAAATAACGTTCAACGTCAAGAGCCAGCTCCAGTGAGTGCAGAGGATGGATGGATGGATGGATGGATGGATGGATGGATGGATGGATGGATGGATGGATCAAAGCAAAGTCTATTTTCACATCAAAGCAGCTCATTAAAGATAAAAGGAGAAATTGTTCAAATAAACCTGGCTTCAGTCTGTTTTTTTACTTTTAGGTGTCAGAAAGTTCAGTAACCTGCAGGCTAATGTTAACCTTTTACCTCTCACAGGCCTTTTGCAGAAATCTGCAGCCAGGCTTGCAACACAGGTATGAGCAATTCAGTTTGCATTTTTACAATTACAATTAAAAACCTCCACTTTTTTAAACTAAAACCGCCTGTTTGGTGTCTTCAGCAGGAACAGACGCCTCGATTAACCGACGGAAACGCAAGAGAGTGCAGGAGAGCAGCCGCATACCCGCCTCCTCTGACCTAGGGATATCAGCCAATCAGATTCCAGTTATGGTACTTTAACCCAACATCCTTTTTTGTACTTATACAGTCGGATTTATTTTCTACACATACATTCTGACATTTTTCAATAATAAATCAGCTGGTAAACAACATTAATTTTCAGCATTCTGTCTTTTTGAGCTTAAACTTGCCATCATCACTATAGCAAATCTCATTCACTTGAAATAAAGTTCAGCTGTAATAAATTCAGTCTGCTGGACATTTTTTTTCATTTGGATACTAGCCAGAGTTCACAGGAAGGCTACAAAGGGTCAGACTAAACTCAAACAAAGGCATCAGTCAGAAGACGGGGTTAGGGATTAGAAGTAAAGCTGCTTTTAGAGATGGGATGCTGTTAATGTGTGCAGCATTTTCTCATCCTCTGACCGTCCTATCATTTTGTCCCTGCAGCAGTGGCCCATGTACATGGTGGACTACAGTGGTGTTAACGTCCAGGTTCCCGGTAAAGTCAATTACTGAACAAACCCAGGCTGAAGCAAAGTTTCTCTTCCACAAAGGACACTAAGACTTTGCCAGAGGCAAGGCGTGCCCATCTCTGCAGAACGATTTTATAAAAGCTACAGGTTCCACTTTAAATGAGAGGAGCGGCAGAATGTATGTGCATCAGAAAGCTTGGCTTGGTTTTGCTTTTAAAACATGAAACATTATTTTACT